>NC_049203.1:12530477-12727977 GCF_013347855.1 Anguilla anguilla
TTAATTCAAAGACAATGAAGCAGAATAAACCTCATACAATAATGCGTCCACATGAACATAGTCTTTGATCACAGATCAGCCTCTCAGTGAGACTGTAATTAGTAGATTCTCGCTGCCATTACCCATTGTTAGATTGAATATAATATTCATATTATCTTACCCAGCGTGCAGTTTTGAAAGTTCCAAAAGAGCAGTCAGCTTGAGAATTTTCTCTCCTTTTACTCTCTGACTGCCTCTGGGTGTGCAGGGTGCCTTTCCCTGTTCTTGCTCTCTCTTTTTGTTCTTCTGACTGTTTTTATAACACCATGACGAAATAGGAAGTTTAAAAACCTGAACGTTTTCATTTGGTCATTTGGGAAATGTGGATTATTTTTAACCACACTTCTCGGTGAGAAGGATTACAACTGGAAGCTGTTATTAGTTCACACACTTGGTGTCACAGGAGGGGCAGTCACGCCAATGTCATGGATAACACTGGATGATTCAGAATTTACCATTTGCTGCTCCTTGAGGGATCAGCAAATATCAAGCCACTCAGAAAGCCTCTTTTCCAATAGAATCGTTGATTCTTTGTTGTTCCCCGGGGGCTTAATCATACACATAGTCTAATTTTGGCGCCCAAGGAATTTATACTGACAGCCTGCCCTTAGGCAACCCAATGAACACGGTTACCAGATTCACGACTGACATGTTAAGGACAGCACTGACATCCTTTTAACTAGTGCAAAATGAGACCGGTGTCTTGGATTCATGTTAACGTGATAGTTGTTCTAAGTTGCATCAGTCAATTACACTAATCCAAAAAGAACCCAGATCAATCTGAATCACAGTCTTTTATGTTCAGATATATCTCTCTCTTCTTTGAGGGCACGTTTTCCTTTTTTTTTGGTGACACCGCTGTGCTACTTGATCGTAAATTATGAGCAAATATGAGTTGAGAGTATTCCAGTGCTTTTTTTTAATTGAATTGAATATGTTGCATTTTTAATCTGTCCTACAGATTCCGGGTGCTGGTTCAGTTCTACTTCCTTATGTGAGTAAAATGAGTAAATGGTGAGTAAATCTGTTAAAATTAACATTGCCAATGTGACTGCAAAACCACAGACTTATTGTGCGCACGCACCATAGATGACGGGACAAACCAAGAATGTAGTCATGGATAACACAAACAATCCCTGGGCTATGCCACCCTGTGAAATGATGCTGACTTTGCCTTTGGGAATTTCAAGATTCAAGATTTCTGTGAAAACAAAGCAGATAATCATTCATTTGAGTGAAACATGCTTTCCTTTCACAGAGATCATCGAAATACAAATGAACAAAACGTAACCAATCTTTATTTAAATATTCAGCTTATGATAACTGTAATGAATTTCTGATCAATATGCTGAGTTCCTTTTATAAAAATATTTTAAAAGCAGCATGGGCCACGTTCTTATAGCATCTGCGTAAAGGAAAACCTCAAAAGTGACTATAACATAAAACAGCGAGGTTTTGAGCCCTCTAAGAGTGAGAAAGGTCTCATTTTGCCTAGTATGTGTGCTATAAATGCTGCAACCACACTTACAGGAACTGAGAGTCAGTTTGTGTTGTAATTTTGCACATCTGTGGTCTGTTCCTATAAATTTGTATACCAGATACAGGCAAATGTCATGATCACATATAGTCTTGCTGATCAATATAGCACTTGTGGATCAGTATCACAGATACTATGTTTTCAATACCTGAATTGCACTTATGTAATTTCTAATGCAGTCTGGTTTTAGACAAGTAGTTAAATACATGGTCGACAGAAAGCTAAATTAGCTTCATGTGGCATCTCAGTGACAAAATATATTGGCTCCTTGATTGTCCACTTTCAAAACCAATGCTGTCAAAGGCCCTGATCTAGGTTTGATTATAAAGGTGACTTCAAAATATATGTTTCATGCACTACACATTTCTGAATTTAAATTGAGCGAAACCATATTTTAGCTGAATGTTTGACATTTTTGCACCCCTGCTCACTCACTTCTGGCTCACAGCTACTATAATTATGGAGGCACCAGCTACAAATAACCAGGCTACAATAGTGGAAAAGTGCAAATGCTTGGCTGGGACTTGGAATCAACTGTTAGACTATATCTGAAAAGCAATTGTGGGCATTAAAAGTGATAAAAACTCAGCTGATGTACAATGATGCATGGACTGTTTCCAACTGTAAACAGTTTGGCCCTAACTTCTACAATAGAATTAAGTTGCTTGTAGCTGAAAAAGCATTGGAACTAAATGAAAAGTACCCCTACACATGTTAATCAAATGAAGTACAAAGTTGGCAGTTAAATTGAATCTTAGCTCCTTTTTCAGCTTTTCACCTTTAGGGATATGTCGCCCCCTGTGCCTCAAAGTATGTATAGCATTACACCTTTGCATTTGAATATACAGTATACACCAGATTCTATAGACTGACCACATGGCTTCTTGCATAGTTTTGGGTTTCATTTCAGCTTTGAGGGAGACACACTACTAGGCCAGATGGTATGGTATTACAATAAGTATCACTGTTGCCTCACAGCAAGTAGGTCCTTGGTTTGAATTCCGCCCAATTCTGTGTGGAGCTTGTACGTTCTCCCAGTGTCCATGTGGGTTTCCTCCAGGTACTGTGGTTTCCTCCAAAATTGCCCCTGGCCATGAATGTGTGATGTGTGTGCCCTGAAATGGACTGGCGAAATGGTGTATTTCTGTCTCTCACTCAATGCATGCTGGCATAGGCTCCTGTACCTCCTGCGACCCTGACCTGGAATAATGGGTATAGATAGTGGATCAGCCGCCTAGTTTCGCATAGTCAGATGTCAAGTCACAAGCATACTAGGTGGTCGAGAAATTCATTCAAATGAATATATTGGGGGGTGACATGCCTCCCTGTCTCCCCCAAACATATGTGTATTCTGTTACATTCTTATCTTACATTCGTACCTGTCATTACTACTACTTGCTACAGGAGGGTTCTAGTTGGCAGCTGGAGTTTCATTGCAGAATGTTCACCACAGTACTGTATTTTGTCACTCCCCTTTAAGCACGTGAAGCCAAAACAAGGAGTGTAGAACAAAGGACAAAAAAAACATCAGAATGGTCCTTAGAGAGCAATATTGGCCTATGGATACATGTTTATAAACATATTGGTATGTATTTGCTCAGTTTTCAGGGTTCCATTTTTATGGAGGCCTACCTTACAGAAAATTGCAAAGCAATCTGTGATATACAGCAATTCACACATTGTGCAAAACATATCTCAGCACATGCAATCAGCGCACTTTTAAAAAAATTATTATTAATGTATCCCTGCGGTCACCCTACACTATTTACTGAATTGAAGAGACTGCCTGTGACGTTGAGAAGATCTTTCACATGCTCTGCGGCAGCAGGGCGCCTTGTAACCCATTCTACCCGACCAAAGAGATCACAGAGCTTCTCTACCCTAGCTCCCCAGTGGTGGAACGAACTCCCCGTCCCTCTCCGAACCTCCCCCTCACTACCCATCTTCGGTCGTTGCCTGAAGACTCATCTCTTCAGACTATACCTAGACTAACCACCACCACGCTGTGTATTTCACTCTAAACCCCCCCCCCCCACCCCCCCCCCCCCCCCCCCCTTTTTTTTTTGTTATGACACTTGTTACATGTTGCCCCATCCCAGCACTTTTTGGTAATTTGTATTTGTCCTAATACTGTAGCTTATTCTTCTGCCGAGTTGGCTTTGCGGAGGTTAGGTCTGAATAGTGTTCATTGTGTGAACTAAACTGTGTCCTTGGCTAGAAATAGCTGTACAAAATAAGTATTGTATCTTACTGAACCTGTGTTTAGTAGTTGTCTATGACCATGAAATGCACTTTTTGTACGTCGCTTTGGATAAAAGCGTCTGCCAAATAAATGTAATGTAATGGAAAACAATGACCGCATAATGAAGTCCTTTGTATAATTTCGGGTTGGATTTGGTAAATGCAGTATTCCATTTATGTTGTTTTCGCAGTGGCCTATATTTCTTTCCTATTAATACTATTTATCAATTTATTTCCCCATTTAATGAGACTCATTTTGCTTTCACGGCCGACTCTACCATAGAGCATAGACGTCTCTATGGCCTCTCCCCAGTATTGTTGTCACGTGACACCTAACCGGGCTATCCCTTCCTAGGCTCCGCCTCACTACTAGGGAGAACCAATGAGAACGAAGAACTCTCATTGTGGAGACCAATTAAAACATACATTTTACCGGTTCTTGTGTCTGATTAAAGGGCAATGAAACATGGCTCAGCTATCTAGGAAATAGTGGGGAAACGATTGGCGTTATTTTATAATTAACACAGCAATCAACGTTAGCCCAGCAGGTTACAATGGTGCATGCAATGCTGAATTGATCATTATATTTATCGTAGCTGATCTGTAGGGACTGTGCATTGTGAGGTCTAACAAACCGCCGTTTGGACCGCCTGTGGCTGTGATCGGCGTTGATCAGCGCTCTGTAGCTTGTTGCAGCGACTAGGGAGAGGGCGAGCGCGAAAGGGAGGGGAAAGAGAGAGGCCGGCGGAAACGGAGGGGAGTGGAGTTTTCAGTTTCCCCATAAACAGGCAATTGAGGAGACTGTAACGAATTACATTTTTTACTTGTTGCAAAAATCGTTTTTAAAAATTGTAGCTAGCAAGCTGGAATACCGACAGTCCCGGCGAGGGGAGTCGATGGCTTAGCAAAGCTAGGCAGGCATCCGTCGAATATGCATGTGACAGATAGTGCGACACCGGTATGATACTAGCTGGTGAATACCGTGGATTGTGGAGACTCATTCGCATGGTCCCAGAATATGAAGACGACAATGGATTCGTGGTGTGTCGTTCCTCCTTGGATAACCACCTA
This sequence comes from Anguilla anguilla, assembly GCF_013347855.1. Taxonomy (NCBI): domain Eukaryota; kingdom Metazoa; phylum Chordata; class Actinopteri; order Anguilliformes; family Anguillidae; genus Anguilla; species Anguilla anguilla. The sequence continues at coordinate 12,535,366 of NC_049203.1, forward strand.
GAAATGACCGGGAGCACACGTGCATTGTAAGGTCTTAGCGACGGACCACCGAAATTCGTTTCAAGGTAACAGCTATGTGTACTCTGCGAGGATAGAACCAGGCATTAGGCTGTTTATCGGGAACGAGCGTGGAGGGGCGTTGTGGGAATGGCACGCTTTAGTTGAACTCAAGACTTTGATCGCCTTGTTCTCTTTTTGTTTCGTATAAAGCCGGCAGGCTATTTTGTGAGCCTATGTACAAACAAAACAGCCACGCCACGCCAAACGTGTCACTCGAGGGGGGTAGCTTTTCTGAGCTGTCTTGAGTGCTCCATTTTATACAGTTCCGTAGATTTATGCTAAGCTAACTGGCTAGCTCGGGTCAAGCTCGTGCACACTCATGAAGGAGTACAAAGTAGTCGTTCTTGGAAGCGGCGGCGTCGGCAAGTCCGCGCTGACTGTCCAGTTTGTCACGGGTACTTTTATCGAGAAATACGACCCGACAATTGAGGATTTCTACCGGAAAGAGATCGAGGTGGACTCGTCGCCTTCCGTGCTGGAGATCCTCGACACGGCAGGCACGGAACAGTTCGCCTCCATGAGAGATCTGTACATCAAGAACGGCCAAGGCTTCATTCTGGTCTACAGTCTCGTCAACCAGCAGTCATTTCAGGTAACGTACTATATCTAATGCAGATAATATGCTAATCAATCACTGATGAAAAAGTCGCTTTGCTCTTGCAAGCCAGCTTCAGCTTGCTAGTAACGGTACCACCCTCTGTAAGATGGACAAATAATGCTAGCTAGCAGATTTGCTCTGCATAATCATTTCAGTAACGTTACTGTGCGGACTCGTTTTGGAATTATATAGCCATTGTTAAAATATGCTTAAATAGCTGTTCTCATTGCATTTATTGTTACAGTATGGCTATCTTGACGCCCACACTTGCCTTTCAGAGAAATTGCTTCCAACGATTATCATAGCTAATGACTGTACCACTTGATTTATCAAGAGTAGCTAGCCAGCTACTTGTCAGAGTTGGCTTACGAGCACGTAACTTCATAGGTGCTACTGCTTCTCAAAATCTTTCTTCACTTGAGGAAAAGATTACATGTTAGATGCACAAATTAAAGACTGATAATATCACGTGTGAAGGAGATAAACATGAGCTTTACAGCCTTGAAGAATATTTCAACCCACGGAGTCAAACATGTAGGCCTCCTGGGTAACGTTACAGGCTTGGGTGTTTTGTGTGACAAAACTACTTTGATGCAAGGTGACAAATGAGAATTAATAAGCGTTAATATGCAAGGACCCAAGAACGCTTAATGAAGAAAACCAGCTATTCACCCCCTCCCTGTTCATGTGGCTGCTTTCTGGATAGTCGAATGCCCCTTGGATATGTTTTAGAAAAACCATGTGAACTGCAGGTCCAAAGAAAAATGCAATAAACAGCTGTCCAAATCACTTTCAGTTTCACCTGCAATGGACCATCATATTCATATTCAGCATATTCAGCATCAACCACCAGTGTCAGGTGATGGGCAATGCTTCCCTGTGTTGTCACAAGAGAATTTGTATGGCTTGCATGTAGCTTAAGATTTTGTGGGTATACTTTTTTGTAATTTGCAGGGCTATGTGCTTCCTACACCTTTTTAATCTTGGCTGGACAGACCAGACTCCGTAAATGACGACACCCTTGTAACCATTGCAGTCGTTTTGAAGGTTTTATTGAATGATGGGTATTGACTGCGCTTGTGGTGGTTGAAAGACACTTCAGTTATTTGTGTGTGAGTGTGTGTGTGAGAGAGTGAGAGCAGCCATCCGATCATGCAGTTTGGGTTACTAAAGCATCCAGTGCTTCCTCCCCTCCTCACCTTTGGCTCTCAGGTAAATTTCTTCATTCTTCTTTTTCGCTCTTGCACCCCGCTGCGCTCCTCACCTCGTTCTCCGCCCTCCCCCAGGACATCCGACCAATGCGAGACCAGATCGTGCGAGTGAAGCGCTTCGAGAAGGTGCCCCTCATCCTGGTGGGGAACAAGGTGGACCTGGAGTCGGAGCGCGAGGTGTCGGGCTCGGACGGCCGGGCGCTGGCCCAGGAGTGGGGCTGCCCCTTCATTGAGACCTCGGCCAAGAGCAAGACCATGGTGGACGAGCTGTTCGCCGAGATCGTGCGGCAGATGAACTACGCCACTCTGCCCGAGAAACAGGAGCAGTGCTGCACCGCTTGCGTGGTCCAGTGAGGCCTGGGGCCCGCGTCTCTCAGTACCTCCAGGTGAGGCCCCAAAATCACTGGGGGTCGGGGGTCGGGGGTCGGGGAGGCCACTCTTATTTGTTGGGGCGTTTTCTCAAACTTGCCTTTTCCTTCAGATTACTCCTGACTTTAGGGTCTTAGCACGGCGTCTGAAATTCCATCACAGGCACAGACATTCCTGAACATAAGTGGGCCGATAAACGCGTGCAGGTGTATATATGTGTTCTGAAGTGGTGTTGTACACAAGTACGTTGCTCTGTGAAATGAGCGACGCTGGCTTCTGTTTGATGGCTTTGGCATGCGCTGGGATCCTTGTGGGCGGCACCAATGTGAGATGTGCAGTATGGGATTTGAAGGCGAGGACAGTGAAAAATCTGGAACGAAACTACAACTGGAGGGCAGAGAGGGAGAGAGGAATGGAGGGAGATGCAGGAGTAGGTGTCAGCAGGGTTGGCTGGTTGTCATCGGTAGAATGTGGCATGAAGAGCAAACTGCTTTAACTCTTGGGAGGTTGAGGGAAAGACGGAGAGGGAGAAATGGAGCGAGAGAGAGTAAGAAATGGACAGAGAAGGAGCAGAACTCAGTGGAAGAGGGAGATTCCTGGGGAAGGAGGGAAACGCAATATCCTGAATAAAAGTCGTTCCAAAACAGGAAACAGATTTTGGCACTGTGTGAAAAACTGGCTCACCACACGTGTGTACATACGCGCGCACACACAGACATACTTCTGCGCTATAAATTGTAGTGTAAAACTGAAGGTCACATCAGAAGAATAGTCCCACAATTGAGAATATTCCCAGTGTTAAAATGACGCATCTGGCTGTGGTGATGTGGTAAATATTGCATTTAATGCAATGCTGCAGTCAAATAGCGTTTCCTTCTGGTGTGCTTGCCATTGTGTGAATCTGCTGCTCAGGGTTGCTTATCTTTGCGTTTTTTCCCCCTGTCTTCCTCTCAAGAAGGCACACAGACACTCATCCAGATACATACAGCAGGTCAGGACTCCTCTTCCTGTTTGTCTTTGTACTTCCTATCTCAGACCAACAGTGGTTATTATCCCAATATAGCCTCCATGCCACTATTGTTAATGGTCTGCTAAGTGTTTGTGCTTGAAACGTGCCTCATTTGTTTGTTTAGGGTCATACAGAAATATAATGCTAATCTGAATAATGGACTTAATCATGATGAGCGAGTCCATTTTATTTGTGCAGCCGTGCTCCAGGGCAGAAATCCTGTTTGTGTGGAAAAAATGTAAAGGGCGACACAGTGATATGATACAGCTGTGGTTATGTATTCCAATCACAGATAAGGGTGTAGTAGGTGGTGAAACCTTTTGTGCCAGGCCAGTGCCACTGTATGTACAATGCTCTGCTTGCAAGGGCCAGCCACTGATAAATAGCCTGTAACGAATGAAAATCCAAAAAGAGCAATAGCAGCCCAGCAATAGCGCCTTTGTCTCAAACCAAACGAAAAAGGGAAATGGGAGAGGGTGGGAGGATGTGTCACACGCGCCAGCCGTCTGAGTGGCCAGCGAGTTGATGAGTGGATCGTAAAAATAACGGCAATAATAATCCTTAGTCACAGAGCACCTTTCACACCAAGAGCCGGGCGGCGCGGAGTGGAATAAGAAGGACGGTACGTTTGAAAAAAGAGAGGGTATTTTAAGAATAAGGGATGTTTGGGGTTGCTCATCTGTGCTCCAGTGTGTTGGTCGGCTGGAATTCTGCCCCCAAATCGGCCTGTGGATCATGTGACCCTCGGTGTCTTCCCGCTGCCGCCGGTCGGCTCGCTCCGCGCTCCCCTGTGCGGTTTCCTTTCTGGAGGAGCCCCGTGGTGAGGAGCGCGTTTCGGGGCTCTGTTGATGCTGGAGGGCGCCGTGGTGTAGCAGTTAGGGAACTGGGCTCGTGTGTGCTGTTGCCTTGAGCGAGACACTCGGCATGAACATACCTAACTGCACTGACGGTTTGTGTGTTTAAAAATATGCGTTCTGCGGAAGGGGCAATGGCTGGGCCTGCTTAACGTAAACGTGATGTGTTTATATTTAACAAATCCATTCAGAGATCTTTGCACTCACTAATCAGGGCCTCCTCTTTGATGCTCTCTGGGAGTCTGACCTGATCGCGCGTCTCTTCTCAGTTGTTTTTTTGTTGTGGATGCGAGACGTGCATGAAGGTGCAGTGTGCAAGTTTGGAGAAACGAGCGAGAGAGAGCTAGATTTACATTTTAATAAAGAGTTCTGTCGCCTCCCACCCCTTCCCCTCCGCTCTCTTTTCAAAGCCCTTCCCTCCAAACACATGCACGTGCGCTGGCTGACATCTGAGTAGAGAGAGGGCATGTAGAGTATTGAAAGCATTGGAGAAGAGTGCAGCAGGTAGCAGTAGAGTTGGTGTTAGCTAGCTGCGGTTAGAAGCAAGAAAAATAGCAATAATCCACAGACTAACTTTGTTTTGAATTAAATATTTTTGCTACAGCATTTTAATTTCTACTTATTCTATGCTAGACAGCTAGCTTTAGCACCATCTCTGCAGTGTCTATGCTCTGCTCTTATCTGTGTAGCCCCATTCTGCCTGCTCTGGCAGTGCTGTGAACGTGCAACTGGATTGACAGGCAGGTAGTGTGGCCTCCTTGGACAGCTGTCCTGATTGGTTGTTACGATACAGGGTGCAGTTAAATTTGGAGTGGCTGATTTCAGAGCCCGGGGCAGTCAGAGAGACTGGAAATTTTTTCTTGCTGTACAGTTGGTTTGTACCTGTGTTGATCCTTAATTTGGATATTGTTAGTGACCGGCAGGAGACTTGTAATGTGTGTTTGGGCAGGTCCTGTTTCGCCATACATGTACTCCTAAAAGAAGAGGGCTTCACATGGAAAACAGATTCCACTTCTTGACAGATGCCGCAGTTCATGTGATTTGACTGTACACTTATTGCAGTATCAAGACTTATGGAAAAAAAACATTTTTTTGGTTTGAATGTTTTTTGGAGAAAGTGTCCATGGAATCATAAGCATATGTTAAATTAAAATGTGAAAGGAGTAGGAAAAACAAAATAATTGATTGCTTTTGTTCTTTTTTTATTTTCCTGTTACAGACACGTTACCTGGCCGGACATCCTTCACTCAGTGTCTCTGCTTTGATGACTTAAGACCACCCCCCCCCCCCCCCCCCTGCCCCTAAACCACACCTGGGACACCCAGCCCTTTCGCCGCTGAACTGGGGGTCGGAGGGCGGCTTTCCCTGTTTGAACAGAAGGGGGGGGGGCCCTTTGAGCCCCCTTCATCGGCGAACCTCTTGACCCCTGGAATGCACACATCTGCTGGTTTGACCAATAAGGAGCCCCCTGGTGGTGCTGGGAGAGCACACAGAGAAGACAGAGACTTGTGATGGGGGGGGAGGGGTGGATGGGGGGTGGATGGGAGGTGGGGGATGGTATTGGTATTGCAGGGTTACGGAAAGGGGGGGGGGGGGTGCGGTTGAGGGTTCGCTCAGGACCGCGTTCGTGAAGGTGCTTGTTCGGCATATCCCCTGCTTTAAATTTCATGGCCTCTCTTCAATCTAAGCACAATGTGCTTTGCCCTTAAAACCGAGTAACTCCACTAAGCAATTAAATTTGTAAAAGAGAAAAATTGTAAAATATATTTCTTGTTGATTTCAGTAACTGGCGGAACACGTGATATTATTAAGTATCAGAAAATCTGAGCTGCTTGTAGTAAATACTCAAAGTTAAGGACGGGGCGCATTGCAGTTAGAGTGATCGGAGGCCCAAGTTTTAATCTTTATGATTGGTTCTTTGTATCTTTGATTACGCGGTGGCTGTCGTGTAAGATGGACCCCTGACCTATCTAACTTCATTTTATTTGATTATTTTTGGTCATTGTTTTACTATGCTTTTTCTGTCAATAATCTATTTATTAAAACCTTAATTACAGTGTTAGATACTTAATGCCTTTTTATTTTATTTTATACTCTATGATGTGTTTTTGCTTTGGTGACTACAGTATATATGGTTTTAAATGGAGAATTAATTGAGCCTTAAATGATTTCAGTCTTAACTTGTGTGTGGGTGGTTCCTGAGTCCGTGCAGTTCCTCTCCACGCCGTCTCGCATCGTGCTGTCGTTTTTTTCTGTCTGTCGTGACAGCGCAGGAAGAGGGTTCTCATCTGGGCATTCTCCTCTGCTGCTAATCTAAAGCACCTGGTCTTAGCTCCTGTAGTTTAGCGTCGGCGCCCTTGGTCGTGATTTGAGAGGTGCTTTGGGAAACCCACTGGCCCTTGAGGATTAGTCATCTTTCTGCCTATAAATTCCCGTCCCAGATTTGTTTTTTTTTCCCTCCAGTCGTCATGGTATTAAAATGAATTTATATATACATATGTATATATATATATTTTTTAAATGCAGAATTGGCAGGGTGGTTTCACTGCAGTATTCTCTTGCATCCATGGAAACATTTAAAGCATCTCACCAACAAGCAAGACAAGGCAAATGGTGGTAAATGGCATTTTTACATTATGATGTGCACATGACCTTTTTTTTTTTTTTTTTTTTTTTTGCACACTCAAGTGAGCATGTTTAATGGAATGACCTGCCTCCCCTTAGCTTGATGACATCATTCTCTTCCCCTCTGTGGGTTGGATCCATGTCTCCGGCTGGGGCGGGGGGGGTAGACCCTCTTGTTTGAAAGCTGATGATTGCATTTCTTGCCATGCAGGTATGCCCACTCCCTCTCGAGTTCCAGTGTTTGTGTTCCATCAGCTGTTTGCGTGCATATATTGAATTGCACATTATTATTTTTCCTATAGAAACATCCTGTAACAAATGTGAAGACAAATAACACTACGGGTGAATGCATTTGTAAAAGTGCATGAATTGTGGTAAAACGAAATAGCAAATTTTTAACTATTGAGAATGTTTGTTATTTTTGTATAATTTTATTATTATGCAAAGTACATATAATGGACGTTCACATCTAGGTGTTTATGGTGTTTTACAATTTGGTTCCTGCACTATGCGTTTGACCATTTTGAATAGGTAACAAATAGACACCAATACACCCAAGTACTTGCATGACATTTTTGAAGGATGTATGAAGGTGCTTGCAATCAGTTTAGTGGATATCTCTTCTATTTATGGCAGCCAGTGCATGACTGCACATTGCCAATGTTAATTATAATTTAAAGACAACGTGAATATCAGAGGTCTGCAGTGCTTGGTTTCAAAGAGAAAAAGAAAATTTTCTAACAAAATGTATTTGCCTACATTACAGTTATTACAGGCATGGCCATGAATCCAGGAAATGTGGGCGCTACTTCTTAGAAACTCATTTTCACATGTGGAATACATGTGGAATGATAAATTTCAGGAGTTTGGGCCTTGCAGTTTCACAAATGTTTGCATGATGGCGAAGGAAAGAGAACGTGGCTGTTGCATACAGTGATGTTACAACTAAATCCATTGCAGTTCAGTCATATGGGAATATATGTGGTTGCTTCCTTACTACTGTTTGTTCCTCGGGAAGGTTATACATTTGATGTATTCAAAGCATGAAAAACAGTACTGTACACCTTCATTTTGTAGGATATGGCCTACATGTTCAGTGACATACAACAAGCAGTGGTTCCTTAGTAATTCCTTTAGGGCACCACCTAGACATTAAGAGTGAATATTAACATGAAAAATGCAGATGAAATATGAATATTAAAAATATGCCCTTCTTCGAGTGGGCATATCTGGAAGAGCACCAAAGAAATGTTTTCAGCCATATCAGGCATGGCTAAAGGCTTTATGCACATCTGCAAAGAACACTGACCAGTTTCATCCAAATTGGAGAATTTTGCATGTCGAGGAGAAAATGGAACAGCTGGTCTCTGGTTCTGGAAGCCAAAAAATGTGACTGTCATAAGGAACTTCAAGTTACTAACCAGAAGTGTGATTGCATATTGCTAACCAGGAATGTGATTGCATGTGTATTTTAACAGCCACCAGATGGTAGTATTGTAAACATGGTTTAAAGCAGGGACAGTCCCCACACATTGTTTCCAAGGTTTTCTCTTGATTGAAAGGAAGGTCTGGATCTACTGCAATGAATTTTAAAAAAAGGGTTTAAACACAGAGATCTAAATGAACTTCAACAGTTACTCAGAATACACAGAGTACAAGTACCTCTTCCAGCTGTAACATGCTTCTGTGGTCTAGTAATTTGAACCTGAGGTTTAAACTCCTTGCTAAGTTTACTGCAATTGATCCATTGAATTTGAGATATCTGATTTAAGGGCAAATGCATAATAAGTCTGTGAAGTGATAACTTTTCTATCAGTGAGCAGTAACAATTTCCTAGTCTAAAAAGATGTATATTTGTACTCAAACACATGCATAAATACACGCATTGAAGATTATATATTTTTCCTCAAATGCACGCATTACATTGGGGCATATAGTGTAGTGTAGAGGGCTTATTTATTGTTCCACAGGGTTAGCAAATGGAGGAGAGGAATGTGAAGTTTCTGGTGTCATGCAGTACATTCGCACTCCACCGCGGTAGGTGGCGCGACTGCACCTTTAAATTATATGGCCAATCCTCAATTTGTGGGGAAGAAGAAGAAACCATCGAAACTGGGCGACGTTATTTGTACAATAAATGCTATTATATAAAATAATGTATATTTAATAGCTCCTAAAAGTCCCGTGATTGTCACACTACTGGTATGAAGACTGTATTCGTTACCGTTGGAACCACGAGTTTTGATGAGCTTATAGAGAGTATTACGTCTGAAGAAGCGACTCAGGTGAAATTCTGTTACATTGCAAAAAATTATAGCTAACTATCGATAATAAAGAATTTCAAGTGGTCCTTCATCTGGCCAGCCAACACTGAGCGTTTTTGTTGATCGCTTACTGCTGCCAGTCAGTTGTCCAGCAATATATAGCATTAGGTACGATGGCTATCAAGATGAGCAAAATACGAAACGTAGCTAACGTTTTCGTTCAAGTTTCCTTGACTTGTTTTTATTGTCATCCACCAGCTGGACGGTGTAGTTCCGTGGCTAACTATTTCTAGACAAGCTGGTACGATTCGCTAGCCAGGTATTAACCCTTAAAGAATAGGGTTTTTTGGGAAGGGTTTTCTTCAAAATTCCAAGTCACAATAACCTCTAGTGATTTCTAAATCATCATTAGAATGTCCAATTAATTATATTTCAGTCGTATATTTGTTATTTTACACCTTTAAATGTTTAACTCCCATGGACTGAGCAGTCTACAATTTTCTAATTCCTCGGTCCTGAAGGCACTCTCAGCTCTAGGTTACAAAAAGCTGGTTCTCCAGGTGGGCCGTGGGGCTGTTCTTCCTGGCCCAGACAGCTGTGCTGGGCTGCTGGTACACGCCTTCCGCTTCAAAGATTCTATTGCAGAAGATATTAGGGATGCTGACCTGGTCATCAGCCATGCAGGTATGTGTGCACCCTAACTCTTGGGACCCAAAAGTTCCTCATTTGGTACTGAAATGGCATGTGATTATCATTGTTTTAACAGAGCTATTCTGTGCCATTCACGGTATATGAAAGACTTTATGGGTCCAAATGCGTCATGTTTACCGCACGTGGCCTTGTTTCGCAGGGGCGGGCAGTTGTTTGGAGGCACTGGGAGCGAAACGGCCTTTGCTGGTGGTGGTCAATGACAAGCTGATGGATAATCACCAGCTAGAGCTTGCCAAACAGTTGCATGCAGACTCCCACCTGTTGTACTGCACCTGCAGGTCAGTGGCAATTCCTTTCTTGCCCTTACATTCCCACATCTTCCTACAGCACTAGTTATGATTTTGGTGTAGAGCTATAGCAGGTGTGTTTGATGCAGTTGTGTTCTGTGAACTCTGCCATCACTTATTTTCAACTTAATTCTTAGAACCTGTTAAATCGGTATACCGTTAAGGGCATGAATTATGCCACATTATTTTATTGGCCTATCAGTTTTCATTTTATTCAATAATAATCGCTGCTTCTGCTGCAGTGTTTTGCTGTGTCCTGCAGGGGTCTCTGCACTGTTTTCTGGCTCCCAGTTCTGTGCATTTCTTCCCTCCCCACAGCACACTGACTGAGACACTGAGAACAATGGACCTGTCTGTTCTCACACCCTTTCTGCCGGGACAGCCTCAGAACTTCGCCAGGTTTTTGGACCGGGCCCTGGGCCTTCACACGGAGTGAGTGTGCTGGTTCTTCAGCGGTGCCCGCCCACACGGGTTCCCCTCCCCGGAATCGGAGGGCTTTTGTCCGGCCCAGCCCCAAGTCCAGAGGGGAACAGGCGGTGCCGAGAATGAGAATCTTCTGCATTTTTCTGTCTATGAGAACTACATTTTGCAGAGCAAGTTGTATTCTTTTTCAGTGGGATTCTTAATCAACAGAATGTTTTTTTTTTTTACATCCTTCTCACAAGTGAGCTGTAATTCGAATATGTGAATTAATTTGTTTATATTGTCACTATATTGTCAGACAAGTAGACTGGCTAGCTAGTTGCCGTTCAAACTAGTACTAAAGAACAATTTTTTTACCTGAAGCTTATTTGCTCGATTTGCGTATATACACTATATTTCCAAAAGTATGTGGACACCTGAAAATCACACCCGTATGTTCATGTTGAATCTCATTCCGAAACCATGGGCTTAGAAAATATATCTAAGCTTGCTACCAAAAGTCTGGTAAGAAGTACATACAGTACGAACAAGGTTTTTATTTGCAAATATTTTTCAACCTTCTGTAATTTCCTGTTATAATTTAAAAGTACCATAATCATGGAAATGGAAATCAAAAATCATGGAATTTGTTTAACTGGTTGAAGTGGGAACATGCATTCGCGTATTAAAATAAAAATAAATATTAAAGTAGAAATTTGATAATTGCTATTGTCTGTTATGTCTGGTTGTGTTGCGTTAAGGTGTCCCCACCTGTACCTTCTCAGAAATCCTTCAGAAGGTGAAGGCAGGGCTGCCAGCTTTTTCTCTTTCCTTTCTATCAGATTGCAGGAGAGAATCTGGGCGGAAATGCCATTACTGTTGCTTGTCTCCTGTATGCAATGTTATTCCTGTATAAATAAAAAAATACGCTCTTGATGATAGGTCTATCAGGTAAAATATGTGCCATGATTAGCTTCATTACGTATTAGTGTTTTCGAAAGGGTAAAACCGTGGTGTAGGATGTCCTCATAAAAGTTGATTTCTCATGGCAGTGATCTCTGCAGGTTGGGTTACGTTTGGTCTCCACTGCGAAGCCAACAGCATCACAGTAACTGTAGAACTGTAATGCAATCTGAAAACGAAACTTTACTCAAATCCAACTGCTGAGAGAAATTGATGGTATCGAGAAAGATTCAGGCGGTTTACAGTCTCCAAAGGAGCACATTTCTGCCTCTAATGAAGAGCCAATTGCAGTCGGGGAGGGGGGAGGGGCAGGGGGTTTGAATCCGATATGACTTTACATTTCTGCTTAAAATGTGGTACTACCATACAGTGAAGGGGGAGGGTGTATAGTCCTAAGAGACATCAAAAAGCAAAATTGTTTGACTTTTCTTGGCGACTTGTCAACATCCCTGAGAAGATTTAGGTAATAAAATGATGCTGAAAGCAGACACGATATGCTTTGGAAAGGACGTAAAAATATAAAGGACATGTTTGGGCTATGCGAGGGGCTGACTTTTCTTGCAGTGGCAGTGCTACACTCTCACATGACCTGCAGGTGTAAGGCATCAGAGAGCAGCCGGTCTGTCACACCAGCCGAGCAACACCAAGGGCTAACTAGACCTCCGGACCACAGCATCCCCAGCTAGCCTCTCTTAACCAGGACCCTGCTTCTTATTCTCGCCATGTTTGTCTACCTCAGGCATGGAGGTAAGAGGCGTGCTCTTCTCTCCTCTATCAGCTCTTCTGTCTGTAATCTTTGGTCTTACTCTTACTCTTCCTCTCATTGCCACCAGCGGACCTTAACTGCCTTAGTTTAGTTTGCAACATGTCCATTTACATACAGCTGGCTTAAACCTCATTTGATAATTGATGTTGAGATGGAGCTGTACTGTAAGTGCTTTGAATTTTAATAATGTATTCATTAAATAACCCTCATTATTTAATTGGTGTTCTGGCTGAATGCTTACTGCTGAGTCATCTGTCTGTTATCTGACCTAGACCTAAGGGTCATTATCATAAATTTGAGTAGGTGTTGGAAGTGCCAGAGGCTGTCGTTGCCCCCTGTTTATGGACACCCCTGGATACAAAATATCTGTGTTTTTCCTATTGGATGTGTGCGTGCTTGATTTTGTGTGAGCGTGTTTTGTGAAATGTTAATACAATAACTAGCATTAATGTGACAAAGCATCATTTTATCATCTCTCCCTTTCAGACAATGAGCAGTTCCTTGTCAACACAAACTGCCCTGTCATCCTTCTGCTGGAGCACATCAAAGCCAAACTGGAGCTGTCCAAGACCGGTGAGAGAGCAGCAGCAGTGACTGGGAGGTGTTAGAACTCGAGGGTTGCCCTCAAACTAATTTCATATTAGTATCCTCATTTAACACAAAATGGCGAAGATTGGGATTGATGGTAGGTCAGCTAAAACTACAAGTGCTTCTGCTACTAATGATGATGATGACGACAATGATTATGGTGATGATTATTCTTACTCTTAAGAATATCATCACTCTCATTTTCATCATCATGCCACTCATCATGGGTGATGCACACCAGCCATTTTGTTCCAGAATGCTCATGACACACATCAGGAGACAGAAGGTAGGGATCTGTACACAATGTTTTCTCCCATCGGGGTTGGGGGTCAATTCCATTTGATGGAAATTAATTACAGTTCAATTCATGAATTGAAAAAATGACATCCATAATGTTCTACAGGGATTGTTCCAATTAATTAATAGAATTTCAGTTGGCTTCCCAAGCTGGCTTAATTGAAATGGAACTGCCCCTCGACCCCCCTCTGGTACAGGAGTTTTAACAGATCTGCAGTCTGCGCAGGACAGGTAGGGCTACAGGAGAGCGCTAACTGTCTGCTGACCTGCCGTCAAAGTCCGACGTGACCCGGCTGGCGTCAGCCGAGGAAGGAGAGGTGCGCGGCCGCTGACAGGGGCGCTAAATATTTCACGCGGCTCGGGGTGTCCTCTTACCGCCGCGGAGTCCCGCAATACCGCCGGTCACATTAGCAGCGCTAATGAAGCGCTCATTACAAGCCTCGTCAACGCATATGCACTAATGAAGGCCACTTCCTGATGTGCGTGTGCATGTATGTGTGAATGGATACCGTGCAGGTGTGACTAATGATGATTGTCAGATCCACTTCCTCTGACTGTAGTCTTGGCCTGTAATCCTATCATCGCCCTTCTTATTGAGTAGTCTTAGCCATTAATTAGCCATTTCCATGCACAATGTTCATGCGCGTGCAGCTTTGCACGTGGATATTGATTATTTCTGGATGTGGATATTGGTAGCATGTGTTGCATGTGTTGCAAGACAAGGCTTGATACAGTGTTAGATACTATCTAGTTTGTGGGTACTCAGAGCACTAATTTAGTCAGGAAAATGGTGAGCATTGTTGGGCTGAATGGCCTGTTCTCATCATTATGTTATGTTATGTTACATCATTATGTTATGTTACGTTATGTTTCAGATCTGGTGGATCTTTGCGATGAGGGCGGGGCTCTGAAGCTCCTCTTCCTGTCTCGGCGGCTGGAGGACTGCGCCCGCCCGCAGCTGCCCCCCCGCTGCTCCTTCACCGTGTGCTCCGTCAACCGTGAGTGCGACTGCGCAGGTCTGTGCAGACCGGACTGCGCTGCGCTCGCGCCTGCGTGCTGGGGAGATCCCCTCTCTGTGTGAACGTGTGTTAGCGTGTGAATCCCCTGTATCCAAATGAGCGTTCCTGGAAGGGTCTCAGGTGCTTGCTTTCTGGTTTCTTTAGGGAGAGCGATGGACGGTGCATATGTCTCTATCTCTCCTCTCCTGGCCAACCCTGACCCTGCACTGCTGGGTAACGTTCAGTGTGTGTGTGTGTGTGTGTTTGTGTGTGTGTGTGTGTGTGTGTGTGTGTGCGCGCATGTCCATGCATGCGTGTGTTTGTTTCACTGATGTTAAAAGTCTTTTTTATGTATGTGCATGCATGTGTGTGTGAGAGTGTTTTTGTGCTTCAGTAATTATGGTGTGTGTATGTGTGCGTGTGTGTGAGTGTTTTTGTGCTTCAGTAATTATAGTGTGTGTGTGGTGTGTGTATGTGTGTGTGTGTGTGAGAGTGTTTTTCTGCTTCAGTAATTATAGTGTGTGTGTGTATCAGAGACTCTGCAGACTCAGACAGACAGTCTGGAGAAGGCTCGACTGATACAGCTCCGCTCCCAGGAAGTTGACCGGTTCCAGAAAACTGTTAAGGTGCAGTCGATAAATGTGCTTCTGTGTGTGTCTTCATGCATGTGTGTGTGTGGGTGTGTGTGTGTGGGTGTATGTGTGTTTTCGTGCGTGTGTGTGTTTTCATGCGTGTGTGTGTGTGTGTGTGTGGGTGTTTTCATGCCTGTGTGTGTGTGTGTGTGAGAGAGAGAGAGAGAGAGAGAGAGTGTAAGGCAGTATGTGTGTGTGTGGGTGTTTTCATGCGTGTGTGTGTGTGTGTGTGTTTTCATGCGTGTGTGTGTGTCTGTGTGTGTGTTTTCATGTGTGTGTGCACGTGTGTGTGTGTGTGTGTGTGTTTTCATCCGTGTGTACGTGTGTGTGTGTGTGTGTGTGTGTGTGTGAGAGAGAGAGAGAGAGAGAGAGTGTTGCTGTAAGCAGGCTCAGTGTGTGAGAGATTGTCCTCTCTCTGCTCCAGAGCAAGAGACGTGACCGAGCTGTGCGTCTGAATGCTGCTGAGGTAAAACCACTTCCTCAAACAGGGCGGAGGAATAGAAGAAACTGAGAGCCCACACACACACACACACAAACTCTCACACACACACACACACACACACACACACACAGACTCACACACACACACACACACACACACACACACACACACACACACAGATACAGACTGTGACCATAACAAAACTGTGCTCTTTCTAAACGGATGCATATTGTTCTTCAAATAGCAAAGTGGAAGTGACTGTTCCCATGTCTGAAAAATGTAAGCCAGGCCTGGGTAGATGATTTATTTGTAATTCTTTCACTCTTTAGATACTGGTAAAATTTGTGAACATTTTTGAATGTACAATGAGACATGTGACTCATTAAACCATGCAGTCACATGAAAGAATGTATTAATGTTGCTGAAGTCTATTTTAAAATGATAAACAGCCTGCAACTTTAATGGTGTCTAAAGATTTAAAGTGTTTCAGATGAAGTATTTGAACTAATTTTGATACTAACCACACATACAAACACACACACAAATCCAGGCAAAGAACATGTAAATAAAGAAACATACTTGCATTTCACTGATTAAATGCACCTAGTGATTTATTCACAGTGATATATTGACCTATACTATGGTTGTCAAAACAATTTTTCCCCTTTGAACTTGGAAACAAGGTCCACAAACTTGTTTCTATTTGTTGAATCAATGACTTAATCGCTTGATTAATGAAACCAAGGACTAGCAGATACTGCGGCCTTCCGGGATTGGATGTTCCTCGGGCTGGCACTTGGCAGGGGGATGGAAGGGCTAGCCAATCAGAGCCAGAACCACAACTGCCAAAGTCAGCCAGTAAGCAGCAGGGCCAAGCCTCCTTGGGTGGAATCCTGCAATGAGACAGGGAGGCTGGATAAAATGCAGTTCACTTTAACATCAAACAGTCTGTGCAAGTGGGCCCATGAGGATGACTCATGACCAGCAACAGACCCATCAAGAGATATATTTTATGGTACACTTGCTTTGGAGTTATACAAGCAGTGGTTGTGTCTCTTCTGAACCTGTGAGGCTGTTATGTTTGTTCTGGGCTGTGCTTGTGCAGTAGATGTGTCTGTTCTGCACACATGATGCTGTTATGCTTGTGTTCAGTCCTGTACCTGTGCGAGTTATATCTGTGCTGCATTTTCTTATGTCTTTACCTGCAATAATGGACCGAGGCTTCGAGCCCCAGACCGCAGGGGTGCTCCACTCACTCCAGTATTTGGACTGGACACATTGTTCTGGAACTCTTATCCTCACCTGGAACCTGTAGATGTCATCAGGTGAGAAAAAAGGTGGAATGAAGGAATATCCTTCAATTGGAAGAGTTTCCTAGAAAGACGGAGAAAGAAAAAAAGGGACAACCTATCAGTGGATATTTGAAATGAAGAAAGCTCTTTGTGAGATTTTTTTTTTCACATGAAGTGTTGTCTTAATTTACATCAAAAAGCAGAAATTCTTTTTGCTTCTCGTTTCCATGGTTCGCCTATGATGCAGATTTCCCAGCAGATAAGTACTGTCATATAAATATAGACATATCTCGATCTGAAGTCTCACAGCACATCAGATTTGACCAGGGCTTCTCAACCCTGAGAGCCTGCAGCTGCTTTACTCTATCGGTTTGTTGCTGGGCAACAGTGAACGACGAGTGGTCACTGTGGCCTGCCAGGACCTGGACTGAGGACCAATGGTGGAGACCGAAGCGGCCGACGCCCTGTTCTCACCTTCCAGCAGTTGCTGCCCTGCTTCCTGTAGCGCACCTGGCTCTCCACACAGGTGGAAGGACAACTGACACTCCAGTGAAGCCACAGCTCAGGGTTACTTTCACCCTCCCTCATCTCCAATCGCAGGTGGTGAGGGGGGTCCAGCTTCACTAGAGAGAGAGGGAGAGAGAGAGAGAGAGAGAGAGAGAGAGAGGAGAAAATGACTGCAGTGCTGTGGTGAAAAGGATCCACCATGCACCCGTGTCTACGTGCATGTGCCATTGTGCTTGCTGTTCTTGTTGTCAGGCCTATAGGTTGACAATGCTGATTGATGTCTGCTGTTGGAAACAGTTCTAGTTTCCCCCTCGAGGACTAAAGTGTATCTGGGAAGGTGTGGGATTGGGACAGAGTCACTGCTCAACGCTGCTCGTGAAGGTGAACATCCTTCACAAGTATATGGACTTTCTCACTGATGCTTTCCAGTGACAATTCTGTCATGTTTATATTGGCATTGATCTGGTAAGATTCTCAAGATGATGAACTGTTTTCAATGTGTTTGTTATCTGTTTAATTTCCACCTGCTGAATAACTCAACGCTATGTATGTGTGTGTGCAATGAGTGGCCAAAAAATAATTAAACGATTGGGATGGTCTTGCTCTTACCCAGGTGTCTAAGATCAATGATCTGCTCCAGCTCCGAACTGCTCTTGTCCCAGGCCAGCCTGGTGTGAAATCTGTTGAACTTCAGCGTAGATGTGTAGGGCAGCCTGCAGCCCACAGTAAGTTCATTCTGCAGCAGGTAAGAGGGACATTCCGTGTAGGTGCTCCTTTCTCTAGGGTTCAAGAGAAAATAGAAATTTATTTTGTGATATTTATGCAATAAAATGCCACAGGGACTTTTGTTATCATTTTGAATTGAGGCATTGTTCAAGTGTAGGTTTTTATTTATGAAGTGTGTAAGTGAATGCGTCACCACCTTAGCTATTAATTGATACTGCAGTTCACTGGATATGGATGGCTTGTACCGCCTGAAACATTCTGGATCGGGTTTATTTTGGATCATTCCCATAAACCTGGCATTTCAAACTCCAGTCTCGGGGGACCACAGTATCTGTTGGGTTGTGATGCATTTCAACACATACTTAGTTAACGGGCTGGAGTCCACTCACTTCGTTTTCCAGGCCTAGTTATTTGAAGCCTTAAATGGCAGCTCATTTGTAGGAAATCACAAAACTTGCAAAAAAAGGTGGCCCTAAAGACTGGAGTTAGGGTGAGGTGAGGGCCATGCAGTCTGGTGGTTTTTTTTTGTTTTGGGGACCCACCGTGCGGGCTAGGTTTTCATTGTTCCGTAAGATCTTAAGCATCTAATTTAGAACAATTAACAGCTAATTACTATTCCAAGGTTGCAATTATGTTAGGGAAAAAAACCAGCATGCCCAGTGCGACCGTAGTATTGAGTTTGAAATGTTGAGCTGCAGATAAAATGTTTGAAAAACATTTTAACTGCAATATGCAACTCTGATAAATGGTATTAAATATATGACAAATAATTTATATCGTATTTACTGATGAACATGTTAGCAATAATAATAATAATAATAATAATAATAGTAAACATTACAAAGTGCTTCTCAGAGGTAAAACAATATGGAGGTCCCCAAGCCTGGTCCTGGAGAGTCACAGGGTCTGCTTTTAATTAATCAATGAAAAGCGTTGATTGTACAGTTAAATAATCTCACCTGGTTTCTTGAGCCTGAATTTCTTGCTGATTTTTTAGGTGAGAACAAAAACAAGCAGACCTACGGTTCACTGGGATCAGCACTTGGGGACCCCTGGATATGAGAATGCTTACAGTCTGTGGAAGGTGTAGTTAACCTCTTGGATTCCTTGAGCAGTCCATGTGCAGTTGATGTACTCCAGGTTGATGATCAGACAGTTCACACCTGCACCGGTCAATATAGATAAAGATATCTGACGGTATATCATAAAACCATCACATGGCTGAATTGTTACCCTCACAGATTTTGTAGGCCTGTAGAAATGCATTACACATTAAGGCAGACTAGCAGATTGGAACAAAAATCTGAGTACACACCAACATTTCAGGAGTTAATCCCCTGTTTCTACAGAACACAGTTCAAATATCACTATACTTCTTTTCAAAAATCAAGTAAAAAAAGATACTTATTTATCTCTTCGTATATGAAATAGACAGTTACTTGCCAATATCCATTTCTGAGCAACCACAGTTTATCAAACTGTAGATTTCTAGCTTTAACCCCTATGCTTTAACCACACTCCGGGCCGAATCGTGATATTATTAAACGAGAAAGAAACGTCTCCCCAATGAGCATTTTAAGCAGTAACACAGAAGTAACACAGTTTCAGTTCTCCAGGCTACATTATTGCTCTAAGCCTGTTAGACTTTGTCCAGACACAGTACCCACCGGACCTACACACTTACTGGTACTGGAGATGCTGGCGTCTCCCTCATTCAGCGTTAGAGCCATCAACAGCAGGACTGCTGTCCCAGCCATCACTTACCCGTCTCCTTGCTCTGTCTCTCTGCGGATCCCTGACAGAATCCCGTGACTCTGTAGGCGTTGTGTGGCATCAGTTCTGCGTGGACAGGTCATAAATGGAAGTTCCTCAAAAAAAAAAACACAACAACAAAAAAAGAAGCACAGGAACAGGTTGTGTTTCACTGTGATTGACCCCTACTCCCTCTTCCTCCTCTCTCTCTCTCTCTCTCTCTCTCTCTCTCTCCTGAATGTAACCAGATGTTTTCTGTTAACTGGAGGAGTCTTTATTTCATTTTCACCTTATCCTCACAGTCTCTTGCCCTGATTCTGTGTTCATGCCCTTCCTTGTGCTCCCCCGCTCAAACGTACGTCCAAAACACAATACTCGCTATTCTTTTCCCATTTCTGCTTCCTTTAATTATTTGAGAAGTGAAAGTGATTATTTATTTTCTTTTTTAACTAATGGAGATGGAAAAAATGAAAATATTCCATTTTTAAAAAAAGCTTTCACAAAAAAATTAATCTCTGGGCAAGAAGGTTAGAATGGTCCTGTTTTGTTCAAATTATTGGCGTTAACAATGTAGCTATACTCTTTCATACCACAAGAGGGCGTTAAGAGATCACTTCAACGTACTGTATGTGTTCCCATGAAGACCATATCAACTTCCAAGAGCTTGAGTCCAATTTCGGATTTGTGTTAAGTCCAATCACAGTCATACGGTGTGTATATCTGTTCCCTCTGTTTGATTTAAAGTCGATGTTTGCCAGATAAATCCTACTAATTATTTTGTTGATTCTTTGAAGCAATGCCCAGGCCATATAACAAGCTTAGAAGTTGCATAGATGAGACTCTTAGGTTGGTCATGTATTTATCTTAAAAAACACACCAAGAACACATGAAATTTGTGACATTTTATGTTTTGTTGTCAAACAAAAATTGTACACAATCTGTAAAGTAAGTATCTGACTTCCAACCTACGGTAAGAATTGTATGTTTTAAAAAGCTGACCACTTTACATTATCTTAAACCTTTAAATGTAGCGATTCAAAAGGTTATGGCTTTTGCGATGTCTTATATTAAAGGCTATATTGAGCTTGGTGCAACCCCTTGTTATCATATTGTTAAACATTATTGATAGCCTTTTTGGTTTGCAATTCTTTTTTCTTGTCTGACTCTGTAAGGGAGAGAATTTTGAGATGGCCCCTTGACAGTGACGCCATGTATGATGTCACCTCAGGCTGCTGTGATTGGTGGGTATGAATACCTGTTTGTTACCAAGCTTTACACAGCTGTGAAAAATTAGATGAAAAGGTGACAGTGAAGGGGTGCATATATTTAGAAAGGAGTAGGCAATGTGCAAATGCATCTTCCTGTTTTTCAGTAGATTTTCTATGTTGTTTTCAAACTCATTAATTTTTTTTCCATGAACAGCCTGTTGATGCAAGTATGAATTCTTGTGCTTGTCTCATTTGACAGCAGGTTTATAGGACACAGATGGGCTTCTTTATATATCCCAGTTTCTCCAATATTCCTTGTCAGATTGTTCCACTGATTATATTGGATATACTTATGTAAACAATGTTTTGAGGAGAGGGAAAACACACCATTATGTGAATGAAATTTTAACTGGTTTGAATCTTGAAGCAAAAAAGTCCACCAATGACCAATCAAACTCATATGCAGTCTGCTTCTGTTTTCAAATGTATATTATTTTTTGTTTGAACACAAACAATGTAATGCTCAAATAGGGAGATGTATTTAGCAATATGCACCTTGTACAGACTCTGCATCTTGCATAATTTGTAAATGCCGCTTAAACACATTTTTATGAGGCCTGTTAAGATGCTAAGAGGCCCATAAGAAAATAATAATGACTAGAACAGACCATTCAGCCAATCCTGACTCATCAATTTCCTACGGTCTAGAGGACGTCCATCACCGTGTCAGATATGGACTTGAACACACCCTAAGTCTCTGTCCTGACTACATGACCTGGCAAGCTTCTTTGGGCATTGACAACACCTTGTGTAAAGACAGTACTTCCTGTCTTCAGTAAGGCATTTGCCTTTAATTCTCTGCCACCTATCCCTCATTCTTCTGCTGACAGGACAAAACCACTATGACCTCTGTCTCTTTCAATTTTCACTGACATTTTTTGTCACCTACAGTCCTACAGCAGACCTACTTCAATTAGCAGAGCATGCTATGGAAAACAACGCACTATTGCAGGCATGCAGTTGGTACGTGGGTAGCTACAGTTAAACAGGAAGGAGTGGGTGCAATGCCAGCATGGCTGTGGTTTGCCTCTACCTTATTACGTGCTCAGAATGCCATCACTCAGCAGAGCATAGGTCTATAATGTAACAAACAATTTTGTCACCCTTTTAGAGAGTACAGTAATCTCAGAGTCACGTCTGAGCCTCTTCTCAGTATGATGCAAACAACAGGCAATGTCACTGCTAATGAAACACTGAGAAAGAATTTGGTTGCGGGTATAAGAGCACGTCAGCTTCAGCAGTAACAGGCCTGGTTCTCTTGCATCATGACCTGTTACCAGCAATCATGGGCCTGTCTGCGGTCAATGTGTGTGGACAGGCTTGTGTCCCCTCCAGGGCAGAAACGCGTATCATATCGCTGGGTTCAAGTCCAGGCTGTGTCTCAGCAGGGCGTCAGTTTGAAAGAGATGACGAATACTCCACTGGGAATCAGTCCACCTTTATTCTTGCAATGTACTCTTTACAAGCAGGTGGCCAGACAATGGCCATTTCTGAGAGGGAATCAAAAACACCAATTCAGCCAATTTGAGGAGAAGCTGAAAAAAAGATATTCCCTGACTCCACAAAAGGCAATGAAATTGAACTGCAAAATGTGGGACAGTGGGAACAGAACGCATACATGTAGCAGACAGGAGATGTTGCCTGCTGCTGGTTTACCCTAGACCAGGACCCATCTGCACCACACACCGTCTGAAGGGTGAGGCATTTAGATTGATCAGGCCTGGCCTGAGCCAGTTAGCTTAGCCACTGCCCTCCCCCCTTCTGCCACCATCACTGTGATACCCTGTCTGCCATTTTCCCCAAAGACTTGCAGAAAACTAGAAAAATATCTCAGTAAAAACAAATTTATTTGGAGAAAATAGGCGGACAATTTTAATGGTAACAAAGAAGCTCAGGTCCTGTGATGACTAAATCCAGATGAAGGTAATGAATAAGCAGTCCTTTCAAAGATCTGGTGGGAGTCCTGAGTAGGGTACAGAGTCCCCGAGGCTCTTTATACCTGCCAGGGATAGAAAAAAGTAAAAACAAGTCATGACATCACCTTACTGGTGGAAAACTGAGGGAGATTGGAAGTCTTCAGCAGTCATTTGTGAGTTTGTCACCAAGTGTAAGCTAAAATGTCAGATCACATGAATGATTGGGCTGATTAAATAATTAAGGGCAGAAGTTGGCATTCAATCCAGAAGTAGATAAGGCCTTCCAGCAACAGGGTTCAGATAGCCTGTGCACAGATTGGCCAAAATGAGTTATCAACAAAGCAAATCATTTGTTAACAAATGTGTCCAGGGTCTCTGGCTAACTTTACTCACTGCACGCTCCTATACCAACCTCTTCCCAGAATTCAATTAGTTTTTAACAAGCTTTTTCTATAGAAAGAACCAGGAAGCATCAGGCTAGAATCCCAGAACCTTGGTGGCTAAGTCTGAGATTTGGAAACTTGTCAGTTTTCTGATCTTGCCTGATGTACGAA
Source organism: Anguilla anguilla (assembly GCF_013347855.1). NCBI lineage: Eukaryota > Metazoa > Chordata > Actinopteri > Anguilliformes > Anguillidae > Anguilla > Anguilla anguilla. The sequence continues at coordinate 12,558,457 of NC_049203.1, forward strand.
TGCACTCACATGAACTTACATCAGCAAATCTGCCTCTGCAAAGACCTAGTGTGAAGTCAAGAGGCAATGGGAGCTTTTTGAATGCATCTTATGATGAAAGCCCATGACCTTCCAAGTTAAGACTACTAAATACCAGGACTGAACACATATGTTCATTCCTTAGTTTCTGGTAAAATTAAATAACACACCAGCTGATTCTTGAGATTACCAGAATTTTGAAACATGTTAACTAACCAAAACCTGCATCAATAAAAAAAAAGAGTTTTGTTCTGAATATTTGTGAATACAGATTTGAATTTTTAAATTGCCAAAAATTTGCAGGACTTTTATTGGTCTCTATGCTTATGAAGGTTTGAACATCTAGGCCTCTATCCAATGTTTCTGCATCCCAGTAAAATATTACATGTACTGAATGTTTTCTGAAAACAGTAATTTTACAGACGTGGTTTACTCTTACATTGCCGTACAATGGTAGATTCTATGTCGAAAACAATGTATGATTGGGAAGATTTAGTATATTTTAAAAGAATACTTAAGTGGTTACAATGTGAGTTTCGTAAGATTAGTCAATGCTGGGAATTACATGGACAACAAACCCTTGTGCGGAAGCAGCTGCAGACCGCTGTGGGGCTTTTTTCGTTGGACATTGTCTCAGACAAGAACTGCAAATTAAGGAAGTAGGAGAGTCCCCCTTCACGGCCTTTCAGGTTTAACTCAACTTCTAGAATGTTTTCAGGAAATACTGCAATGAAAAATAATTTGGCATTCTTAAAAAAAAAAAAAAAATTTTTAATAAAAATCTTAATTCAAATTCAAATACAGGCATAGATTTCAAAAGGCATAAAAAGGAAGTGGTGCAAGTGACTTCACTGCCTTTAAGTCAGAGTGACTCAGAATATCCAGTAACAGTGAATTTTCATTTGCCATCACATCGAAAGCCAAAATAATTCTGTTCTGTCCGGTGATTATAAAAAGCATTTGGGGTCACCTCATATGCTAAATTGAAAGGTAGCCCTCACATTTATTCATACAGTGATCTTGCTCACTTGCACAAGCACTGGAAATGGTGGCAGAAGAGCTATAATAGAGTATGCCAACTGCATCTAATGTTGTGTGATCATTAATGAAATTAGTGTGTTTGTCATACAAAACAAAAGAGGCTACATTCACAAACTGTCTGTAGAGTGGGGAGTCTGGATCTAGAATTAAATCTCCCCTGTCCATATCCAAATCTTATCAATTACCAGCTAAAAGCCCAAACAGATCCTAGATAAGTTTAATGGCAATGTATATTGTCTCCAGTCTGTGTAGCTTACCAGCCACCACTGGTGCTACACAGAATAAAGAGTGAATAGCCTCTCAGTTGTCTCAGTAACATAACTTGCCCCTTGCTAATTAAGATTTCAAATAAAATGGAGCATCTAATGATTTTTATTGGAATACAAAATGGTCATATTGTATATTTGACCATTTCTATGTCTGTTTATTTTTTTTTATTATTTAAATTAAACTTAGATTCAAAGCAAATCAGTAAATGAATGATTTTGGTGGTTGGGGTTCAGGATTCTCTGCTGTTGCAGACTCTAATAGTAGTAACAGTACAACACTAAACAGCACTGCAATAAGTAAACCCTGGACTGTCCTTATGAATGACATATCATCTGTTACTAATCCCCTTTTTTCCACTCCCAAATGATGAACTTCATGTACTTGTTTGTACAGTTTCTGTATAGCACTGAATTAGCTGGTTTCAGATTCTTATAAAGCTCCCTCTGTTCTCGAGTGGGGGAGGATCACATGAGGGTTGTATGGTTGTTTGTTATTTGTACTTAAAGAATCTTGAGGAGTTTCCAAATGCATTTCTGCGGCCTCACTCTAAGTTCTGTTTGACTCATTTTCTCATTTAAAAGGTGACACCATTCAAGTGAAACTAGACAATATGTTCTTCAGTCTTCGTATTTGTTTAGACCATGGATGATTTCACTTTCCCCACAGCGCATTTATTCAGTTTCATGCCAGATCCTTGTCTGGGACTTACCTCTGGCTTTCTGCATTATGATGAAAAATCTTTCGATAAAAATTTGCAAATAAAGCCATGGTGATAAACAAAAATTAAAATATTTTACAGAATATGTTATAAATGTGAAAAATGTGGGAAAGAAATAATGATTATATCTGCTCCTGAGTTGTGCAGTGGGCCTAATAGTCTAGACATTGCAGGTTTTGGCCAGATTTTATTTCACATGTCAAAAGATTTATTTATTTGAATGTAAAATCAATGTAAGCAGTACTCGGGGGGAAAAAACACTTGAGAAAAGGTTATATTCATTTTCGTTGCTGTCATCATTATCACCATTATCAAAATCATGATGACACAGCATTTCCAAAAACTAAAAAAAAGGTTTTATTGGGCCAGCTGGCTAACACACAGTTTATTCTCCCAGTAAACCTGCAATGACTGTACAAGTGGTCAGCTTCCTCAGAATGCTCTTTTTTCTCTGCTGTGTCCATATCAACTTCCTCATCGGTGTGCATCACTCTCACAACTTCCTGTAAGACTCTGATTAAGGCCTGCTTCTGAGTTAGTGCTGTGTGTTCCAGATGAGGGAGGAATCAAGTAAACGGAAATCTACTTTCAAAAGTCATTTGATAGTTTTTCAGCTGCTTGCTCATTCTAAGGCCAAGAAAAGGGTTCAGAAGATTGGAAAAGTTCCCCAATAGAAATCCCTTATTGGTATTTTAACCTGAGCAGAGTCCAAGCCTCTTAAACAGCAAAAATGGCAGGAAGTAGTTCTCCAACAAAACTTCAGTTGCCTTGCTTTGTCCTGTTTTTTTTTTTTGTTGTTTTTTTTCCAGATCTGGCACAGGCTTCAGTGCCTTCCAGAGAAAATAATTACTGTTTACATAAAGAACTGGAGTTATATTACATCCTTCTGAACAGCATGACAGAGAACAGCTGTACATTTAGAAGCATACATACATTTTCTATATTGTCAGAACAGAAGTCCAAGTCTAAAGTCTCAAAACAATTCTCTCTCTCTCTTACACACACGATATAACTCTCACAAATAAGGTTGTTCTTTTGTGCGGTTGTGTAGCAGGAGATATACCTGTATGATTCTGAATATGCCTATGGCCACCATTAGTTTGAGAAGACTGGGATGCGTGTATCGTGCACAATAGTGGTCAATACATCGGTCCGCAAGACTTAATCTGTGTTTAAATTCCGGTTATGAGAACAGTGCATCTGAAATAAATGGTTCCCCGTGCGCCCATTGGTCAAGACAACTGAAGCAATCTTTTTTATTCCGCTGCTGTTACTAGGCGGAATTTCATTGAAAGTTACGGCGCACAGCAGGCTGCCTCGCTTTCGAGTTTGCCACCTGATAGTCTTTGTCAGATTATGCTTTAGTTTGCTGTTTGTCGATTCTGAGTAATGCAGACTTCAAGTCCGTTTGAGCAAGCTAGCCACGGCCCTCTCGCCCATTGATTTCTTTGCTAAAATAGCGAGCCAAACGTGTAGCTAATTCCATTATCAGACTGAGTAGTTAACAGATTTTGAATTTACCGCTAGCTAACGCTACAAACGAGAAACGGTAAACATATGATTTCATTTTTGGGTAAGAGATGGTTCGGTTCGGAATGGTGGTTTTGGACTTGGCATCTGTTGATATTGAATTTTATTCATTATAGCTAACGTTAGCTGTACTGCTGTGCACAACTTGTTTGTTACAACTGAGTTGCATAGTTTTGAGCTTGTTCGCAGACTTAACTTCCCTGGACCGTAATGTTTGCATTAATTATCTCTTTTTTAAAATCATACCATAACGGGCTACTGGTTGGAGATAGTGGTCCACCCATTTTCTCCCATTGTACATATTTTTGTTCTTATTGTATAATCTATTTATTAAGTATCGTAAAATCACTGCTACGTGAATATGTTAAACGATTAAAGTAATTGACCCAAATTGTGTCAGTGAACAGCAGGCCAAGCATTGGGGAGGAGGGTTACTTTCAACCCAGCGGGATAACAGCTTCTGTTTTTTTGCGATGACATAGTTGTGAAAATCTTTGGCTATTTTTATTTCAGGCCTACTAACAAACCATACGCATTTGAACACACTGAGATAGAGGATACCTTGTGAAGTTATATATTCTTCCAATGTTGCTTGCATACAACATTGGTCTGTCTAGACCATTCTTTTTCCCGTCACCGTCTTCCCCCTCCCCAGTTCTGATGGTGCTTTGCCTGGACGGGGTAACTAGACACCACGGAAAGGGAATTTGTGTGTACTTTTCTGACTAGCAACCATAATAAAAAAATATACTTATGCTCAAATTACAAAGGCAACCACACACAGCGTTTCCCGTTAGAAACATTGTGCACACGTATTGATCTTGGTCAATGCAGAACTCATTTAATTGTTCTGTGAGGACACTATCAGCTATTTGTTTTCTGTTTGTTTTTACATATTTTAGTGATTTTCCTGAGAAAAAAACTGATAATCCCTCTCCATCTGGCACCTCCATTAATTTGATGGAGAGGACAAGAAAAGTAATTTACACTGGCAAAAGGAAGAGATTGTGTGCATATGTGGTCTCTCTCTCTTTCTCTCTCTCTTGCTCGCTCGCTCTCTCGCTCTCTCTCCTCACACACAAAGGTAACAGTGGGGGCTTGAAGGAGTGAGTAGGCTATACTTCTTTCCAAGGAGTCTCTTTCTGTGATGCCTCCTTTCAAAACCATACCATAAGATACATGCATCCATATAAACAAGCAGACAGGAGTAGTTAACTATTCAGTCTCTTGTTAAATACCACAGAGAAACCCAAAGGTTGCTCATAAAAATGTAAATTACTTTTTGTTTTCCAACTGGTAACTTAAAAGTAATTTCTCCTTCCTCTATCATGCCTGGCTCCTTACCGTCCATAAAAATATATTTCTTGTGTCACGGCATTGTGTGAGCAGAGAGAACGAAAACAACTTAATTGAAGAGGGCAAAACTGATTAAGGCACAGATTGCGACTGGCTACAGAACAAGGACGCTATTCACTCCTGGCGAGTGTTGACTGAATAAGTCAATGCAGAACGTAACGTGGGTCAGAAGGTCATAGTTAAAATGCTTCTTTCTGGATGGGAGTAGCAATGGCTGATTGTCACATGCTGGAGAGGGCCTGCAATGACATTTTGAAATTTCCAGAGAGTAGCAACGTGGACCCACCAATTTACAAACAGAGCCATTAATAGTTGTGGCTCACTTGGCAGTAGCAACAGCTATGCTGAGCTTCAGCCTTCCTTCTTGTGCTCAAGGCCCACTAGTGGCTTGGACTTTCATTCTTAACATTTTCTCTTGCTTTTGCAAAGTATGAACAATTGGATTGGTTGTTTTTAAATACCAATATTATTCTGCATGTATTTACCAATAACTTATCTATTGCAGTTTATGTTAATGCTGTACAAGTTGTTCTCCTAAATATGTACTTTCAAGGTTTTAAAAAAACATCTTCAGGAAAAAGTTTACAAGCTGAGGTTTAGGAAATGCATCAAGGGTTTGATCTGAAAATAAATGATCTCTCAGCTTCCAGATTTTGTTTTCAGTTGTTTGTTTTCAAAAAGTTTCCAACCCTTTCTGATGTTTAAATAAATAAATATATATATATATATATATATATATATATACAGTGTTGCACAGTTATTGTGTAACAATTGGTCACAGTAGAACACTGTACAACTATCACTCTTTTATGTGGAATTTCAGTCCTAATGATACATTGTTGCCACTGGAAAATCGTTTCTCTCCACTATAAGAAGAATGCCTTGGAGCCACTCACTATTTTGTACTCAACGCTTATCCCAAACAGAAACTTTGCAATAGCAATTCTATTTTATAATCCTCTGCATGCTCTGAATAGCTGCTCTATCCAATGCATTGTGGTTTAAATTATTAAAACATCCACCTCACATCGATGTATAGCAATTTTTGAGTTTTTGTATGACTTGGTCACCTATTATTTTGGCCTACACTTATTCCGTACAATGTTTCAAGAATCCTTGTAGGGTTAAAGCAGCGTATATTCTCCTTGAGCTGTAGAATTAGGATTGAAATGTTGCAGAACCTTTTGTTAAACAATTGGTTGTGAGTGGTTTCACAGTGGTCAGTTTGAACCTGTTTCAAGTGGCTTTAGTGGGAAAAGCAGTAGATGGTTGTAGCTTTCAGCAGCCAGGTTTCCCACAAGAACCCAAAGGCAGTGAACTCCTAATGTAATAAATATAGAGGAATAAAGCTTTCCATGTTCATTGTATTCTCAGCCAACCATGGCTGTGCTTCTCTGGGGTTTTCAAACACACTACCCATTTGGAAATCTTTGGAAACAACTGATCATTTTTGAGCCTATTTAATTTTTTTTTTGTGTGTGCCAGTTTCATTACATGATGAAATGAGCTACAGGCTCTACATTTCTGAATGTCAGAAATTGTACATGTAAGGAGATTTACACATTGGTTTGGTGCGTTTTGCTTTGTCGGTGTCTGTGTAGGAGTACCTGCTAATGAAGACCCTTTGGAAATGAGTAAGCGGTCAAAGGAGAATCACAGTGTGGACGATTCACTTGTTAGTTTCTCTGTGAAAAAAAACCCCAAAACATTTTATTTGTCCCCTATGGATAGAGAACAATGTTGTGCAACTGCTTTTTGCCACTATTAGACTTAGCACAATTTTCAGGATTTAAACAATCAAAATCAACAATATGGAATGAATTCAACTGTTGAATAATCACATCAGCTTTTAAGACCCTATTGTCATGAACAACTGTGTATTACTGAACACATATTTACACTGCAGATGGACAAACAAACAAATTACTATGGCCACTAATGACAGTACATAACACAACAGTGCTAGGCTAGACATCACACGCTATTGTTTTTTAAAACAACCATTCAGTCACACTGTGGGCTGTGTACATTAACGATACATGCACTATATCAAACTAGTAATGCACGGACTGCCCACCACCTACACTGCTTCTTCACGCTGCTAATAACGTCTCGTCAATATAATTGTCTCAACTATAGCCTATGTCAAGCTTCATGTTTCATGTACAGATGAGCAATGCGACAATATGGATCACTAGGCCGAACAATGTAAGGTTGGCATTCCTGGACATTAAGTTTTATGTCTTGATTTTTTTCTCTTTGCAACTGTAATGTCATCCACTTCCCTGTTGATAATTGAAAACATCAGGCATGGCAATTACACAGACTAGAATGCAATGGGCACGGCTAGAGTTAACTTATAACAACTCCTTTCAACCTCCACCCTGCCCCCATCCCCAACCTCGAATCCAAGTCAGGCTCTGACCACACACAGTAGGCTCAGAAAACAAGCTGCACCACATAGATGGGTGCTATGCAAATATCCTGCCGTCACAAACAGCTGCTTTGCAAGGGAAAATTCACATTACTTCACACTCTGATACTGCCATCTCTCACCAGGTACACAATTTGTCATGGTTCTACAAGTGAAACATAGTTTATCAATAAGTCTCTATTAGCCTGCTTCCTCCGTGTTAGTTTATCATTGTTTTCATCTGCAAAGCTGCTAGTTGATCTGTGTTTTAATTGATCTGTTTTCTGTATGCATTTTTGACATTTTCTCTTTATCTGTTTAAAAAAAAAAAAAAGTCATACATCTACTTTTGAGAATAGAACTAATTAACTGTGTTCATGCGCTGTAATGGGTAGAATACAATGGCAAGGCTAACATGCCCAGACATGATCCACATTTAACGCCTATTTTTTTTGTCAGAGTAGGTTTTTGACGAATCAGTACAGACATACCCTGGATTAAATAATAAATCATGGTCTGGAACCTATTTCTGTGTAATTTTTAAAGAAAGTCTTTATTAATGGTTCTGACAGGCAAACGATTAACATATAGCATGGTGCTATTGGTCATTTTAGAATATAACCCAACACATTTGCACATTCTCAAAGCCATTCAAATATTACATTATTTCTAACATTTTTTTCCAATCTGTCAAAAAACTTCTCATCTGTCTGTAGGATCAAATTTTAAATGCATATTCTTAATGATCATTTATTTAAAACATCATTTATAAACTCCGCTCACTAACATGAAACTTATTTTAAAGAAAATATAAACAAAGCAGTACTGAATCTGAAAATAAAATGTACTATCACTTTAGTTGAATTAAATAGTAGATTAGTAGAATTAAAGAGGCAGACTCTGTTGAGTTGGAGAAGGGAGGGGAGGAGCTTAGTTGCCTGTTTTGGACCACTCCGTGTTAGGTTGTTTTTTTCTTCTTATTGGTTATTTTCCACCAAGTGGTCATTGTGTTTTCATTGTTAAATGCAAAGGTAGTAGATGATTTTATAATGAGAGTTAAAATAAGCAGCTAAATTGCCTGTCCACCCCCTTTCCATGCTTCTATTTCACATTTGTCATAAGGGAGCAATCTGAATGTGACTGTAGCCACGAAGGCCGAGCGCTACATTTTTATTTGTTCTTTTTATGGATTGCAACCATGTTGTTTTTTTAGAAACAGAATTTAAAAATGCATACTGTATGCAAGACAGGTAGCATATTTTATGTACAAAATCATATGCACAGTAACGTAGACCTTCGGTGTTGAGTTTATCAGGAATTGAATTACAGCAAAATGCCTCAAGGATCAGATTATGTGCAGTGAAAGTAAAAAAAAAAAAAAAAGATTCTTTATGCACAATTAGACTGTATGTTGGGGGCTTTGAGAGGCTATGAAAATAAAAATGTGCCCACCATAGTTGACAACCAGCATTGTTCACTTGGCACATCTGCTGACCTCCCCTTTTCCGGTATAAATCAAAATGAAAAATACTTTATATCCCTAACATGCAGTAGAATAAACAAAATATCCATGTGGGGGGTAATTATTATACTTAAGATCCAAAATAAACCTGTTTTTTGACGGTGGGCTACTTCAACCTTGGCCTCCTCTTTGTAATGTATCAGCAACAAAAAAAACACACTGCAGTATGGAGGCGGAGTCGATCGAACAAACTGACAGGTAATTTTCCACTAAATTCCACTGCTGATTGGCTCAGACACAAGGGACAGTTTGGGCCTAAAATTTCTGTGAGGGGATCTGATTGGCTGTTGTCCTTCCACAAAGTCCTGCCCCGTCGCCTTCCCTTTCTTTGTTCTGATTGGATGCATTCGGTCGAGAGCTGTCAGTCTAGTTTCTTATCCGTTTTTCCTGAGCGCTTGGAGTTGTAGATTGCGCAGTGGCTGTGCTTTGTTAGCCAGTATAACATCAAGGGAGACAGAGGACCTGAATCCATGCACTAACCGAGAGGAAAATGATCATCTGCACGAAAAAAATGGACTACCCTCTCGGAACTCAATGCCAGCGCGTCCAAAACCAGGTACTTAGTTTGAGAAAGAACATGCCTGTTGATATACGATGTCAACTGAATAAAAGTCATGTAAATGATCTAACGTCGTTAGTAATGGCTTAATTGCTAGCGTTAGTTGACTGAGAGGTGGCTAGCTAGCTGACGAGTTAGCAGAAGTTATCAGTGGTCCGTTCATTCATTCGTAAATTGCTAAGGCACTGACGAAGTAGCAAACGTTACGACAAAATAGTTTATGTAAGTATAACTGTTCATCAGCAGCTAACGTTAGCTGTCTTACCAGTAGCAGTCATTGTTTCCATATTCCAAGGCATTGATAATTAGGACGTATATACATTAGCTGTACACTGTTAATGTGGCTTTTTTAAACCAAGTTTGCTAACGTTGGTTATATACCTTTCACTAGATGGTGGCTATTATACGAGTTAACTAACCTTAAGAGTTATTGCGTGCTGCAAATGCATCCAACTTCGTACATAGGAAGCGAACGAAAACCGCTATCTCGCTGGTTAAGTATCTAGCAGCTAGCTAACATTAGCTATTATTTGCTGACTGAAGGGGGAGGGGATCATTCTAACGTTAGGCTAAGTTGACGAAGAAATGTAATGGGGAGTTTGGTTTTCGGGGACATAAATTTGGTATTTCATACTTAGTTAAGGGTATACTGTGGCCTATGGATAACTTGCCCATCGCTGAGCTTCAAGGCGAATTAGATTTTGTTTCTTTATTTGAATGTGTGATCTGCACTCCTCAGTCACTTGTTCGTTAGCGCTAGGGGAACACTAGCTAATCTTCGCAGACTGACTTGGCTAGCCAATTCAGCTTACTATTATCATGCAAGGTAACGTTTGACAGAATTGTGTGTTAATGTTTCTTTTTCTGTCCGCATTAAGAAAAATGTAGCCAACTGTGTAGTTTTGAAATACCCAGCAGCAGTTCCAAACTCTCACTCTATGCTACCCCATTGAAAAGTTTAGAATGCCTGCAGATCTCATTAACAGTCGCTAGCCTGCTATCTGAGCTAGATGACTTGGTTAGAATATTGATTAGCTAGCTACTTTTAACAAGAAAACAGAGGGTTAAGTTGTCAGATATTTCAGTGGTTTGTTGGCTTTCTTGTAAGCTACCTAGAAGGAAATTATTAATTGCATGTGCAATTTATCACGATAGCTATTAGCATATATGAAGCTGAGTAGTTAGCTAGTAGTGCGTCATAAATCCGAACGATACGTTTACTCAGCACAGATCATTGTGTATTTATCCACTAGCTAGTTTACTCGTTGCTAGTTTAACGCGTAAACCTATGCGCAAATTGATAACTTGCTAGGTCGCCTGCCAAAGTAAAATAACTAAATTAAAGTCCCCCTGAAAACAGAATGCAGTGATCTGGTAATTCAGTGATGAACATTGTATGTTTGTAGAATGTTAACATGCCTTCACACGATTTATTTTCTGTTTGAGAGACTGAGAACGGCTTTGTAGCTAGCTTGCAGACGTTAGGGTAGTTATCGAGAGCTTGCACGCACGAAAATATTAGCTAGGAAATATGACGTTAGACATTGCATGGCCAAATCAATTATTACGGGTTGTCAATTTTATTTGTTGTAAGCACAATGAACATTGAAGTTGTGTACGTTTTGTTTGTTTCCTTACATCTTTTAGCCTTGCTGTCAATTATGTTACAGTAGTGTCCAAAGCTTGCATTAACTGGTCGCCCACGTATCGTTCATTATTGTGCTTATTGTGTGAAAAAGCAAACATGACATCATCTGTATTGATATGCACGTAAGGGTAAAGTGAGAATTTTTCGTTTATCGATGCATGCTTTTCCCCATTCCGTTGTTCATATGATCAAATGTGTTCCGTTTTCTTTTCGTTTTGGTGTTTTGGAACCGAGAGGTCATTGTCATTTTTTGACGCAGGAAAACGACATTTACATAGGCTCACACACTATGATTTATCTAATAACTTAAGTATTTTGTTTTTAAGAATTCTATTTCGGATTTTTGTTGCGTGAGGTTTATTTGCGACTTCTTTCCCTGCAGAAATTCCGCAAGTCTTTTGTGTGCAGTGATGTTGGATGTACTGCCAATCAAAGTTGTTTTTCTCCTTTCCGGGCTGCTTTTCCATGGTTGTCTGACGGGTGGCGCTGCGGACAGGGAAACTTGTTTACTGCAATTTTAACGTTCAGGAGAACAATAGAGGAATGCCATGACTGATATAGGTATATATTCATTTAGGATTTACAATGGGTTATGACAGTATTTGTATTTATACTCGATTTCTGTCGTCAGTAATTGATCCGTCTTCTTTTCAGGTTTTTTCTTCAGAATCTGCATGCCCTCTACTCAATTCATTCATTCCTTGCTGATATTATCCCCCATTTTGCAGCAAAGGCTAAATTTTTAGGTCTGTGGGTGTGTGTGTGTGTACGTATGTGTGTGTGCTCGTGCCTTGCATACTGTGCAGAGACTTTCATAGCTTCACTTAGCCAGTCTGCAGACCAACCTGAGTGAAAGACAAACAAAGAAGAGAGAAGGAATCCAGTGGGCAAACAGTGGCCTGTGCTTTTTAATTTTTTGAAACATTTGTATTGTGTGACAAAACCAGTTCAAGTTCAGCTGGAATGGAGGGAGACTTGTGGAGTTGTGTGTGTGTGTGTGTGTGTGTGTGTGTGTGTGTGTGTGTGTGTGTGTGTGTGTGTGTGTATCGGTGGGAGTGTAAGTGGGCCATTGGTGAAAAATTAGTGTTGAGTTTTTCCTGGGCTGTTTTGCATGTGTGTCGCTTCAGTCTTGTTTTAACCAGGGCAGGCTGAGGGGATAGGAGGGGGGGTGTTCTACTTTGGCAGATGGCAAGGGACCAGCCGTGTCTTGTGTGTGTGTGTGTGTGTGTGTGTGTGTGTGTGTGTGTGTGTGTAGGGTGTCCAATATGCAAAGGAGATTTGCACACTTATTTTTTTCTCTTAAAAACCCCCACAAAAAACAACATTTTGTGACAAGAGCACACTACACAACACTTACACAAACAATCCCACAGCCTGGTTCTAAAGTAGACCCCCCCCTTCCACCCCCTCCTTACCTCTCCTACCCGCCTCCATTTTCTGGAGGCTGTAAAAGAAACGTACAGAAATAACCCGCGTTAAAACACGTTCTTATCTGCTGACATAGACAGCAGATAGGACCCCGCTCGGAGTATGCCACCTTCACACATTCTCTGGCAGGGAGGGGGCGAGAGGCACAAAGGAGGAGTGTCTGCAGAACGATACGGAGTCTTCTGTTCAGTGTTCCTCTACACTGGGAACAGGCAGCATAGGCATTGCATGAGCAGACGAATAAGAAGAATCGCCTTTTCGGCAACCCTAACCCCCCCCCCCCCTTCCTTCCCCTTGTTTTTTTAATTTTCTTTCTATCTCTCCAGAGTCGGAGCAAGCCGTTGTGAATATGAATTTTGCAAGGAGCAGAGATGAGCGGAGGTGCCTGCAGGCCTGGGAAAGAGAGAGACTGAAATGTTATTGTAGGGTTTTTTGCATGCAGCATGAATAAATCAGAAAATCAAAACCACGGTTTGTTAGCGACGAGATTTGAGAGCGATCGTCCCAAGATTGATGGCATATGGAAAAGAGCAGTGGTGAATTGTCACGTTTTATTAGACATCCCCTACATTTGCATCGCTCTCGCCTGCAGGGCAGGCTTGCCGTTCCTCTGCTTGTGTAGCGAATAGCTTTAAAGCCTCTTCTCTAAAATGAGGCAAAAAATTTGGAGAGTTGTGTAATCAAACTTGCCAAGTCTAACAGTCAGTCTGGTAAGGGTCATCTTCTTGGTATGCGCTTTGTATGGTCAACTAAGAGCTTTTCCTGTGTTTAATTTTCACTTTTTTCCAGATTAAGTTAAATTCTACTTGGATGTGGCGAAAACATAAATGATGATGACGATGAGTGCGGTGAAATATTGCTAATTTGTCATAGTATTGTCATATATGTTTTTAAGGCAGAGGGATTAGTAGTAACTCAAAGATCGGTCTGATTTGTTTCATTATTACTTTTGATCCGTTTTCCCAGTTCTGAGTCTGAATGTAGAACGGGTGTGCTTCCTTTTAGCCCACTCAGCTGGCTACTCTGCTAGAATCACTGGGTATGTGGCTAGTATATGGCTGCCGTGACTAGCAGGGTCAGTAGAAATGTTCTTTGTGTTGAGGTACTGTGACCACTGGTTTAGCGGATGTGAGTGCCTGTGTCTGGCTCAGTGTGTTTGGCTCAGTGCGTGCTCACGGGTCAGTCTGAGCCCTGTGTGTGCAGCTGTGTTGGGAGTACGTATGCCCGTCTGCCATGTCTTTATATGTAGCTCTGTGTGTGTGTGTGTGCCGGCTGGTGTCGGGGCTTATGTTCTCCCCTAATAAGCCCCAGTGAGCTCTTCCTTGGCTCGGGTTGCTTAGCCAAAAACAGGGCGAGTGCCTTTCGGTTGTAGCGAGATGGGCGTGTTGCGGTAACGCTAGCAGGAACAGCGGGCATATGACGACCCCCAGGCCTGCAGAGAATGCAGATTAAATATCTCCCACAACCCCCCCCCCCCCCTCCAAAATTTCATCTTGTGCTCTCCTCTTTCTGTGTGTGTGTGTGTGTGTGTGTGTGTGTGTGCGCGCGCGCTCCTCCTCTCAGACCTCCTCCCCTATGGTAAGGTTTATTGTTTGGTGTCGGTGGTTTTTCCGTGTGCTTTCTGTTCAAAGCGTCCCCTTGGTTTCACACCCTCGGCTGTCAGTCTTTGTTACTGTGTTTACGTTAGCAAAGCTTCGGCTCTGCCTCAAGGTGACTGTGGTTTTCATAGCATTTACATCACCCCCCAGGTGTAGCTCCGCTTTGGATGGGAGCAGCTCGCCTTCTAACTTTCTCACTCAACCTCAATGAAATAAAAAAATTTTGTTTATTTTTTTGCTTGTGAGGGGTTTTGGAATTTATTTTTTCTGAAAGGGGATTTATAAGCTTTTGTACACACACGCACACATGCAGACTTTCAGAAAATGTACCGATTCAAGTAAAAATACTGTTTCTGTAGTATTGTATAGGAAACTGAAAGATCTAAGGAATTCATTTGACAACCAAATTTTTGTGTTGTAATGAGTTAGGCCTAATACGTTTTGCTGCTTGAAAATGTACTTATTCATTGCTGCTTTGTCGACAAACTAAATATTTAATTTAATAATTAAATGGTGTATTTAACACGGGTACATTTAACACAGGGATATCCTAATTTTGCAGGTGTGAACCTGAGATACAGATGCAAAGCTTTGTTCAGTTTGGTTGGGGCAGCCTCAATTCTTGCGCTTTGGGGTCAAGAGTTGTTCACTGGCTCGTAAATGAGCGAATGAGAACCCTTCATTTCCACCAGTGAGCATATTTAAGCCGGTTTCAAAATAAGGTCCTATTGCCTAACTGCGCTTGAATGCTGAATATGTGGCATAGCTGCCAGCTCAGCTGGGGTGGACTGGAACTCGACTCTGTCAGCAGTGATCAGTAACACAAGCACTCCTTTCCCCTCCTAGCGCTTCCATGTTTTGTTAGTTTTCAAGCTTGCTTTCAGCAGTGTACAGACTACCTGTGTTTGGCTGGGCCAGTAGAGTTGTGTTAATGGCTGGTGTGTACTGACAGAGCCAGGGACAGTGGGTGGGTCCAGGGGTTGCGTTATATTTAATGGTGATTGGATGAAAAATGTAGACTTGCTTGTCAAGTTCAGTCATGAGCTTGTGGTGCCATGAGCCTGACCAGGCTGACACTCTGATGAGAGAAGTCAAAAAAATCCCTTGGATGTGCATTTGCTGGTTCAGTTGCTTCTTCCAAATCATGATCTAGTTGCATTAAACAGTCTAGTGCCTCCTTCCCCGTTGCTCAGGGCTGTGTGCTGTGTGCGGTTGGGCTGCATTCGCAAGTTTAACCTAATGAAGGAAGCATTCAAATTAACTTAATTTCACTGCATGTTGAAAATCAATTATCTCACGTGATGCTCTGCTGAATGCACCATTATATTAAGGGGATGAAAACACACTCAAGGACTCGCATGCGAGCAATTAAAGGAGCAGACTTTCTGCCCTATGATACCCTGAGTCTTTATTGCACAACCATAAAACATCACACTTATTTTCCACATCTCCACCTTCTGCTGTACGCACTGTTGGGTGGCCGTGTGTAGAACTGAATTCCATGCAAAACAACATTGTTATCTTATGAATTCATGAATAAATGAGCAATTAACTTGGGAGCAGCTGGGAGAAAAACAAAATCTTTACAAAATGTGTGCAGAGCACCTCCTGTGGCACAGTGAATTTTAGTGTAGGGTCAAGAAGAAGACGTGGTTGGTGAATTTGGGCAGGAGAGTGCTGACTGAGTGCTTGTGATGTCACTTCCTCTTTTGTGATGACTTGCCTGAATTGAACATGCCCTCACATGTCTGTAAGTGTGGATTTGGGGGAGGGGTGTTAGGGCCCTGATCACAGAGCTCTCTGAGGAACAGGCCGATGCAGACTGTGATTTGCAACCAGCTTGAGTGAGTAAATGGATACTGTGTTCGTGTAGACTCACAGTGGGGACACCCTACTATTCTGTGACTAAATGCTGAACGGGATCTGATCTGTCTTGCTTCCCTTTTTTGTTACCTGCCCAATACGTCTAATTTTTGCAGTTGAGGAATCTGGTGAGAACAAGCCTATCCTGAAATGCGATGTCTGCACTGTCATATCTTCACTGGTGCAGACCCAAGTCACACCTTTCACCCGTGCGAGACCGTTTGTGTGAGAGACAGTGAGTTTCATTTATTTGTGGTGATATGGGAAATGTAGTTGGCACTCTCGGCAAAGGGGGAGAGGAGTGAGGTGTTGTGTTTCTGTGAGCTGTTAGACAGGCGATACAGCACCTGTGGTGTTTTATTAAGGATCAGCACAGAAAATTTGGGATGTGGAAGATGCCGTCATGACGTCTCAGACTTGAAAATTATGTCATCGCTGGCGGGCAGTATATCCTTGCCTTCGTCCCATTGTGTCGGCCACAGATGGGCTGAGTGGTCCAGGGTCATAGGTCATGCCAAATTGTCATAGTTTTATTAGTATCTGTTATGTGGCTGTCAAGTGGGTTACGGTTCATGTGCTGAGTTTTAAAACGACGGAGGACCTTGCACTCAGTCGATTAAAAGTGTGTCTTGCTGCTGTGGATTTTAACCACTGCCTCGTCACTGAGCTCTTTGCTGTAGGGGGTTAATGTGACACTGACTTCCAGACACCCCGGGGCAAATCCCCCCTCCCCTGTCTGATCCACCCAGGGGCATCTGGACTCAACCCCCCCCCCCCCCCCTCTGAGCCGTATGCAGTGCCCCACGGTGTCAGCCGATAACATACCCCACACACGGGTCCCACGGGGGCAAGCTCCCGGAGCTCCTCAGCTCAATCAGCACGCATTCCAGCAAGAGTGGCGAAAAATACCCCCCCCCCAGCCCCCGCAGCCAGACTAAGCCTGCCCCCGCCTCACCCCCTCGCGGATCAGCCGATGATTGTTCGACGCGCTCGCTATGTTCATGAGGCTCGCCCGCCGCCGCCTCGTCCGCTAACTGGAGACGCGTTTAGAACGAGCGCAGATGTGATCCATGAACTGGCAGCCAAGGGTGCGAGAGATTCACACGTTTGCGTCGGGCGGTTCCTTTGTGAGCTCACTTGCTGTGACTGTGAGGAAGATTCATTCATACTGTGGGTCTAGAAAGTATGGAACTAAGAAGTGAATAAACGGCGCGAAAATGTGGCACTTGCACCTGAAAATTAAGGCTGACCTCAAAATCTGATTATTATAATCAAACGTATTATGGCGTAATAATGATATGGGAATAGCTTGCATGTAATTCAAAAGAATTATGTGCATTCAGGTCAAAATATATCATCTTGGTAACAGCTTCTTTATAATAATTCTCATGGAGAGGAAAATGTGTTTCTTGATTCTATCTGGTGAGCATTTTTGAGCACCCTTAAAAATATGATGTTACTGACTACGCAGGCCTATATGGTGTTACTGACGATTGTATTTACCATGAATGAATGTGAATTCCATACGTGCAGTGCCTTTGCTGACTCCAGTGTGACATCTTTTGTAATTGCGGTAGATCTAGCAGGTCCCCCCACCCCCACTGTTGGTTTTATTGATATTCTCATTATCAAGATGCTAATCCATGACATATATAATATGAGAGAGGCCTTGGGTGGGATAGGCCTTACTTCAGGTAAAAGCTGCAGATGCCTACCGGCCTGCGTGTGATATTGGTCCCCTGAGCGGTGACTCGCTGCAGGCAGGCCGCGTTCGCCGCGCGTGGGTGACCGTCTCAGCCGCAGAGCTTTCAGCCCTGTTTACCAAGCACACTGCTTCAAAATATGATGAGGTCAACCGTTCGCCTCATTCGCAGGTACAGAGCAGCGCTGACTAACTTGTCAAATGAAAATAACCTTTCCGGTCTCAAAAAAAGTAACCGTGTACATCTCGAGCCCTGGCTGTGGTTTTCCGAGACAGCGGTTCTCAATACGAACGCTTGTTTATTTTTGTCTTGTTATGTTGCATACGCTTCCTGGGGCCAAGCGTCTGTATGAGGAAGTCCTGTTATGTTGAGATGTGGTCCAGGGCTGCTGTGCAGGCCGCCTCTTCGCCGGTCGTTGGGTTGGGGTTGGGGGGGGGGGGGGGGGCGAGCGCGGGCCTGGGGGATTGGACGGGCCCTGAGGACGCGGCCTTGCGGCCTCGGAGGTGTGAGCATGCCCAGACGAGCCCCGGGACGCGCTGATGTCCACATCGCTCAGGAATCCGAAGCCACGTTGGCCCAAAGCGGGGGGGGGGGGGGGCGGTGACAGCCACCTGTTCCTGCGGATCGATGTCACTGGGGGCCGCGCAGGGGGGGTTACCCCCCAAGGGGGCGGTGGATGGGGGGCGGGCCCACCGCGACTTTCCTTGACAGAGAAAAGTGGGTCAAGGCTGTCTGCATCTGTATTTAGGGGACTACTTTTCTTTCGTTCTGCCCTCCCACGCCCCCCCCCCACCAATCCCCGCCCCCCCTTTCTCTGCCATTCCCTCTCAGCTTAACAGACAAGGAATGGCCCCCGCCCCTCCCCCATAGTATTTAGCAAGTGCTCATCTGCACAAACATGTCAAAACATATCACGGTTACATAGTGCATTATGAGGCTATTCTGCAGACTAGCTTCCTTTATAGGAAATGGCCCCCCACAGCCCTGACACAAAGCAGGGATCTCAAACTCTAGTCCTGGAGGGCCACAGTGTCTGCTGCTTTCTGCTGGTTTAGTATTAATAGTAGTAGTATCACTTAAGTGTTTAAGTAATTGAATGGTTAAAGTGTGCAAAATTGGCTGCTGGACAAAAAACCTGAAGAAACTACGTCCTGTCAGGACGAGAGTTCGACACCTGATATAAACACCCGTGGTCCTCAGGGGCTGTTTTCACTTGCAGCAGGGAAACTTTTTAGAGAAATTTAAGAAAATGTTTTTTTCAAATAGAGTGACGAAGACCATCAGTGGTTGGTCTTGGGTGCTTAATTTGATTGGTCCACCAGTCTCTAGATTGCAGAGATGCGTAGGTGTCTGAATAGCTGGTTGTGTGAATTTGGGAGGTTATTTGCACTCATTCGGGGACGGTGTTTATCGGTCTTATTTGTGTATCTGCTCTCCCAGCTGTTTCTCCGCTCCTGCTATTTATAGTCCCTTAGGTGTGGGGCCCCCTCCTGGCCACTGCGGGGAACTTCAGGCCATAACACCTGGTGATATTCCATTCTAGCCCGTTCCATTCCACAGACAGATGAGATGAGCGTTTAACGTGACGTGCTCGAGCGTTACTAGATCAGGGGGCTTAACATGTGATGGATTATCTGTGAAAGTCCGTACAGCTATCCAAATAACTGCACGTACACACACGTGTGTCTACGTGCGTAGTGTTAGCAAATGTTTGGCCCCGAGCCTTTTGCTTCGATTAAAGAAGTGGATTTTTTTCGTCAAGAAGCATATCAAATTTGAGGCTTTGCCGTAGAAAGTGAGATTGGAACTTAAACTTCAAGAATTTCATCAAATAATGAAAATAAGATGAAAAGAATTAGTCGTAGCTTACTGTCCGCGCACATTCCCCCGTCCGTCTGCATTGTGGACAGTTGGTTTTGTTTAGCCTGTTAGCCTCGTTAGCGTGTGAAGCCAGCTGAATTGGTTTCCCTTTGTGTGAGTGAGTCATTCTCTGCCCTTTTTTGCTCCTCTGTTCTGCTCCCCAATCCTTTACCTCTCCTTCCCCATGAGTAACCTCTCGTCACCGTCAGCCCACCCCCTCACCCCGGCCTCTCTACCTCTCTCTCTCTCTCTCTCTCTCTCTCTCTCTCTCTGTTTGCACTTGGATTTTTTGCTCAGATTTCAGTTTCCTTTATTGGCGTGTTGACAACCATCCATTTGTGCTGCCAAAGCATATACATACAACCAAATGCCCCAGTGCAGTATTGTGTGTTAAAATGCCTCCCCCAATTTCCCCTCTCCTCGTGTGCCAAATTCCCCACCCTCCCTCTTTCCTTGTCCAGTCATCACTCTTCCTCTCTCTACCCTCTCCCTCGGTCTGTTTCTCTCCCTCACTCTCCCCACTAACTCAGGATTCTCCGTCCCTTCCTGTGTCTCCTCCCCCTCTCTCTGGGCTCATTCCCCAAAACTCAGGCTCCTGTGGGAGTTACCATTGGGGGGGGATTGTCTCTGATCCTCTCGCCCTGGGACTCTAGCAAGGCCCAGCGGAGCTGGTCAGGCAGGGGGGATGCAAGCACCCTTTCCATTTTGTTTTGGACGTGCGTTATGGTTCAGGAGTAGGCCCGCGGGGCTCGGAGCAGGAACCGACTCCAGGCTCTTTGCTCGTGGTCAGCTGACCAGTCTCGTCACGCGTGACAAAAGGTGTGAACCAGAACTGGGTCAGGTGTGCACATATGAAATGAGACTCGGGTAGAATCTACAGGAAACTACAGGTCCCTGAGAAGTTCTGTTGAAACATGTGAACAACCGAAATGCACAGTCACATGAATTTTGTCCCGAACATTGGGAGAGTTTCTTCCAAAATGGCTGGTAATCTGCAATAATTCTACTGGTGTCTGAAGTCTGTGGACTCAAGTCCGGTGTACACGAGGCTTTCTGATACAGTGGGCTTGCAGGCTGTACATGCAAGTCTGCTATGAGCAATGTAACATAAGTAAAACAAGACAGTTCAAAAACAACAAAAAGTAATTGTAATGAAGATGTCTGGTGTGAACGTGCGGATGAGCGTCAGCCGGATCTTGGGAGCCGTGGCGGCCGTTGTGGCGCGGACGTGGCAGAGAGCGCGGAGCGGAGCGGCTTCGGCCTGGCGGTCGGCCCGGCGGTCGGCCCGCTCCCGAGCGCTCCGTTCATCCCGCTCCGGCTCCAGGATTAAGGCTCAGGCCTTGTTTGTTTGTTTTTTGCGGGTGAATTATTCAAGGAATGCTGCTGGCAGCGTCGCCGCTGTTGTTTTAAGGTCCTCTCCCCCCCCCTGGGATCAGCGGAACAAAGCCTTCCCCCGGCCTGCTCTCTTAAAAACCGCGCTCTGCAGTCCCACTGCGCACATTCGCCAAAATGCACATAATCAGAAGGGGGGAGATGAACCAGCGCAGGCCTCCAGCCAGCCTGATGCCACATCTTCAGCTTCAGATCGATTATGAAGACGGGGGCATGTTTGTAAAGGTGGTTTGTGACGCATCCGTGGTGCTGAGGGTAGTCCGCTCACCCCTCTAACCCCCGCCCCCCTCCTCCTCAGGTGATGAAGGTGAACTCGGAGAAGGAGAGGGCGTCCCTGCTGTGCATGAAGGCGCTGGCCAGCAGGGGGCGCCTGGACGCGGTGTCGCAGCAGATGGCCTGGCACCCCCAGTACCTGGAGAGCTTCCTGCGCTGCCACCACTACATCCTGCAGATGGACGGGCCTCTTCCCCTGCCCTACCGACATTACATCGCCATCATGGTGAGGACGTGGACACAGACAAACGCACATACACGCACACACACACACACACACACACATACTGGTATGCACAAGCATACAGGTGCACACATATGCATATATACACATATACAGGTACAGGTGCAATGAAGGGCTATGTCTAGACACTGCTGTAATTTCCACAGGGTGAAACCAACCTGTATAAAAATAGCCTTAAGTAAAAGCTGGGAGTGTGCACTTTAACCACATGCACATTGTTTGCTTACAAATCTAAAAATGTGGAGTGCAGAGCCAAATCAGGAAAAGCAGGGGAAAAAGGAAAAGTCTTTGTCCAAAACATTATGGGGCTCACACACATACAGGTACACGCATGTTCAGTGAATGAACCCCTGACCCCTGACCCCTGACCCCCCCCCCCCAGGCGGCGGCGCGGCACCACTGCGGTTACCTGGTGTCCCTGCACTCGGCGCAGTTCCTGCGGGTGGGCGGAGACCCGCTCTGGCTGCAGGGCCTGGAGTCGGCCCCGCCCCGCCTCCGACACCTCGACCACATCAACAAGGTCCTGGCCCACCGGCCCTGGCTCACCGCCCGCTCCCACATCCAGGTACGCCTCGACACCCGTCTCTCAGACGTTACACTTCAGCTGAGCCCGGAGCGTTTTACACAGTAGCCCTCGCTACCTTAACACCGGTCTCTTACACGTTACACTTCAGCTGAACCTGGAGCGTTTTACACAGCAGCCCTCGCTACCTTAACACCGGTCTCTTAGACATTACACTTCAGCTCAACACGGAGCGTTTTACACAGCTCACACAGTGGCCCTCGCTACCTTAACACCGGTCTCTTCGACATTACACTTCAGCTCAACACGGAGCGTTTTACACAGCTCACACAGTGGCCCTCACTACCTTAACACCTGTCTCTTACATATTATACTTCAGCTGAACCTGGAGCGTTTTACACAGTAGCCCTCGCTACCTTAACACCTGTCTCTTAGACATTGTACTTCAGCTAAACCCGAAGCGTTTTACACAGTGGCCCTCGCTACCTTAACACCGGTCTCTTACATATTACACTTCAGCTGAACTCGGAGCGTTTTACGCCGCTCACACCCTTGTCTGCGGTGCAGCCCGCTGGTCTTTTACGTGCAGTCCGTTCATACGGCCCGATGTTCAGCTGAAGCGCCGCTGCTCACCTGGGAGCTGAGTGTGCAGCCTCAGAGTTAAGCGCCCAATTCCCCAACCATTACACCTCCTGCTACAGCAGCTGCTTCTAGAGCAAGTGGTTATGAACGGTGCTTCTGATGCACCCAGAAGCACGGCACTCGGCCTGGCTGCATAGGCATGTCAGATGCAGGCGGTGTGTATTGCCAGGATATGGGACAGATGGCAAAGAAATAGTAATAATGAAAAGAGTAAGAAATTTTATTATTATTAACCTAGCTTTAGCTTTGTGTTAACACACATGTTGGTGCGATTATTATTATTAATATTACGAAGCTGCTTTAGCCTTAGCCTCATGGTAGCACATGCTGGTGTATTATTATTAGTATTATGAAGCTACTTTAGCTTCATGGTAGCTCATGCTGGTGTAATTATTAATATTATGAAGCTGCTTTAGCCTTAGCTTTATGGTAGCACATGCTGGTGTATTATTATTAATATTATGAAGCTACTTTACCTTCATGGTAGCACATGCTGGTGTAATCATTATTAATATTATGAAGCTGCTTTAGCCTTAGCCTCATGGTAGCGCATGCTGGTGTAACCCCTCCCTCAGGCCCTGCTGAAGAACGGGGAGCAGTGCTGGTCGCTGGCAGAGCTGGTGCAGGCAGTGGTGCTGCTGGCTCACTGCCACGCCCTCTGCAGCTTCGTCTTCGGCTCCGGGGCAGACGTGGACCCCCCGCAGACCCCCAGAGTCCCCCTCGGCACACCCCCCGGCTACTGCTACTGTGACGCTGCCAACGGCAACGGGGCTGTCCCCCCGCCCTCCACCGCTCCCTCAGACAGGACGCCACGGCGACGGGTGAGTCACATGATCTGTAGCCACCAATAGTGATGTGCACTGTCACCGGCCCCAGAACAGTGAGGAAGGGTGGGCTGACATTGGTCTCTGTAGCCTCATTTAACAGTTTCATAACCTCATTGTGCTGTTAGGGTAACCAGTTTACGGTCTTGCGTAGGTGGAGGAAACTGTTCAAGCCAACTCAATCGTTGACCTATTACATAATTGTGGTTAAAACTTGGCAGACTCAGTCAGGTTGCCAGAAGCCAATGTCACTCATCTGTGTCGTACATTTCCAGGCTGTGGGCCCTGTGGAGATCTCCACGGGTGGAATGGAGGGTGGAGGGTGGAGGGTGGAGGTGGTAATGGAGGAGTAACTCTGAGCGTGTTTGTCTCCCGCCAGTCTCTGGACTCCAGCTGTGAGGTGGCCTGTCTCAGAGAGAGGATCCAGAAAGCACAGGAGGAGAAGGAGAGGAGAGGAGAACGCCTGCTCAACTCCCAGACCCTGCTGTACACAGGTACCCCCCCCCCCCCACACATCTGCCCTACTGCCCCGTACAGAGGTACCTGCCCCACTGCCCCGTACAGAGGTACCTGCCCCACTGCCCCGTACAGGGGTACCTGCCCCACTGCCCCGTATAGGGGTACCTGCCGAACTGCCCTGTACAGAGATGCACACCCCGCTGATCTCCATCATGCCCTCTCAGACGTAGACGAAGAGGACGAGCTGGTGTGTGCTGCAGACCCCTCCCGCTTCGACTCAGACCCGGCGTTTGGGTACCAGGAGTTCGCCCGCAGGGAGGAGGACCACTTCCAGGTGTTCAGAGTGCAGGTGAGCGCAGGTGGTGAGGGAGGGGCCTCGCGACGGGCGCCTGAACGCGGGGGTTCTGGTTACGGATGACCGCGAGCGCGTTCGTGCGTGCGTGGTGAGGAGGATGACCGTAGCGTCCCGGTTTCCCGCTCGCAGGACTACTCGTGGGAGGACCACGGCTTCTCGCTCGCGAACAGGCTGTACTCGGACATCGGGCACCTGCTGGACGACCGCTTCCGGAAGGTGGCGGCCCTCCCCTCCCCCCGCGGGCCCGACCTGAAGAGGGCCATCTGGAACTACATCCACTGCATGTTCGGGATAAGGTGAGGGGGCGGAGTCTTAACGCTCCTACAGCTCTTTAGGGTCCTGCTAACCACACCGCAGGAGAGTCCGTTTTCTCTTTTTCTCGCTGTGTCGACTTCGTCTTCTGCAGAGGTGGGGGTGGGGGCAGGCATTCACAATCTATGCATGCTGAGCCATTGTTAAAAACTGTCAATCACACAGTCAATTTGCTTCATTTATGGATATTCTCCTGATTGGTGCTGGTGAGCTCTGAAAAATGGAAATCGGTCTGTCTCGTCACTGTACTACACGCCTATTCACCCACAGCAACAGGCACGTTACCCCAGCGTCACCCGCCTGTCATCTACTGCAGACTGCACTCTGCACGCCCAACCTGCACTCTGCACCCCCCCAAATGCATTTGAAAACTCTCGTGCAGATTCCATGGGGATTTTCATTGGAATGTATCACTAGATAAAATGGCCAAAGTACACATATTCTGAATACGGATTAAAATAGATGTATTTTTTTAGCTTAACAGACAAATTTTGAAAGTGTTCCAAGTAATATATTTGACCCACCGTACCACATGCACGTACACACACACACACACGTGCACACACACACACAGAGCTCAGTGCCTGTTCAGGCCATTCCGGTCTATTTCTCTTCATCTTATTCCACCACACGGCCTCCTGGGAATTCCCCCAGCATCCTTTGCCCGAGAGGAAGAGCGGGGCCCCCGCTGTTCCAGCTGCGGAGCGGCGTGACCGCGGCGGTCAGGGACGTGCGGTCAGGGACGTGCGACCATCAGGGGACGGCTCTTTATAGACACGCTGACCGACTCGCCCGTGAAAGTGACCGCAGTCGAACACCGAGTCGTTCATCAGCGAAGCACAAACCAAAAAAAGGTGGTCTGGGAGTATTCACCAGCACCAGACTCGCTGGCAGGTCACACGGTACCACGGCCGTCCATCTTGTCACCTCTAAATCCAGACTTCTCCCCAGTGGTCTCTCCACTGGCCATATTTGTTCTGGAAGGCGCTTTGGTGGGGGCAGGAAGTTGCATGTAATGGTGTCCTCTTCTCTGGGGATGCTTGTATTGGGAGTGCTGTGTGCCTTGTTTTCCCACAGCGGTGTTTTCACTGCTACACCCATCAGCGAGACCTGAGTCTCCTGAGCTTTACCTGGGGAGAAAGCTTCTTCTTTCTGTCTGAACCCCCTAGACCCCCTAATGTGTGTGTGTGTGTGTGTGTACGCCTGCAGGTACGATGACTATGACTACGGGGAGGTCAATCAGTTGTTGGAGCGTGGGATGAAGCTCTACATCAAGAGTGTCACCTGCTTCCCTGATGCCACCAAGGGCCCACTGTGTCCCCTGCCCTGGGCCCCACTCAAACCTGCAGAGAAGGTGAGAGAGCCCCCCTTTCCCATAGAGCGCCCCCCCCCTCCCCCCGGCCTGTTCATTTTCTAAGACACATACAGCAGAAATAACGCTGGACCTCTGTAACCTTTATAGCTCTACATGTTGCTGACCCTTTATAACCTTTACAGCTGTAAATGTTGCTGTGCTCTGTGTACTGTTCTTCTTTTGTTTCCCCTTAAATTCAGTAGAACTTCACTTATCCCACACGGGCTAATTAAGCTGTTGTTTTCCTTGTTTTTACGAATGGGTCGATCAGTTTTTGGGGTCAGTGCTACCTGTGATGGTGTGTGTGCCTCAGCAGGTGTGTGTTCTCACCCTCCGGTCCTCTCTCTCTCTCCTGTCTCCTGCAGGTCCACATTAACGTCCTCATCATGGAGGCCAGACTGCAGGCCGAGCTGCTGTACGCACTGAGAGCTATCACTCAGTATATGATCGCCTAGGCGGAGGCAGAGAGGGAGGGAGGGAAGGAGGGAGGAGACAGAGAGGCAGTCCCGGTGCATAGAGAGCTTGCCAGGTGAAGGAGAAAGCAAACCGCTTTGGAGCCGGGGGAGGGAGGGAGGGAGGGAGGGAGGGAGGGGGCTCAGATTCTGTCGAGGTGGAGATGAACGCCATTTGACATTGAGAAGGGTAAAATCCCGGGAATCCGCGAGCGATATTTCTGCTGCCTGACAGGCACACTCTGGTTTAAGCTCTTTGCCAAAAACACTTTAATATGGTGGAGTCCTCTCTGTCTGCAACGTCCCCCACTTCCCTCCCCCCCTCCCCTTTTTATTTTCCATCTTTCGCAGTGACACTGCTGCCGACGATTAATGTGCAATTATTAATATTATTACTATGGTGAACATTGAAATTCTTTAGACTGTGACGGAGGAGGAAGTTGAGACGGAGAGACTCTCAAACACCCAATGAAATGTCTCTCGTGTTTATTACTCTTTTTTTTTGTTGGTGAATTCTGTTTCAATTTTTTTGTATTTTTTTTATTATTTGACTTTTTGTTCATTTACCTGTTTGTTTTTTTCCATTTTTCCCACGTTGTCCTCGTCCTCTGTCATGACTTGCGTTCGCTCGGCATGGCTCCTGCTGAGTGGCCTGAACAAAAACACTGCAGAACAATAGTTTTTCTTTTTAATAGCACTTTTAAAAAAAAGAATATATATATATATATATATATATATATATATATATGTGTGTGTATTTATAAACACAGTAAACACAAGGCTGTTTAATGGTGCGGATAAACGTTTTCTCCGATGCGAGGATTTTCGCCGCCCCGCGGTTCTGCACATTCGGAAACGATGTGGAAAAACGGGCGCGGCGTTTCAAAACCACTTCCTTCACCTCCCCTGATCCACTTTCGCGAGACTGACCTCGGATCAGGCTGTGAGGGCAGGGAGAGAGCAGCCACCGATCTGCGTACTGAACTGAGACCTGATTGGAGATCAGGGCTGGTGAAAGAATGGGTTTTTCGCACCCTCTCCCCCTGGCGTTGTACGGGCACACGCTCGCCCCCGAAGGCATGTTCAGCACAGGGTGCGGGTCCAGACTCAACCTGAGGGTGGCTTTCCTCTTAACATCCTGTGCCTTTTTGGTAAAATTGCACCATTTTAAACATTCTTTTAGGTAACGGGGTAAAGTAAATGGCCGAATTCAGCTCTGTAAAGGAAGGAATCAGAGTGGTGACGTGATATGCTATGGTGATGGTTTTCTGACCTCAAGACACGAGATCAAAT
The DNA here is from genome assembly GCF_013347855.1 of Anguilla anguilla. Lineage (NCBI taxonomy): Eukaryota > Metazoa > Chordata > Actinopteri > Anguilliformes > Anguillidae > Anguilla > Anguilla anguilla. The sequence goes on from NC_049203.1 coordinate 12,586,107, forward strand.
GAAGGAATTTTCTAACTAGGCTGACCTCATCTGCTATAATTCAGAAAGACGGCTACAGGGGTCAATTCCTGTCTCATATTTCACCCTGCAGACGTAGGGGTCCGGTAGTCTCAGTGAATTTTTTTGTTGTTGTTTGTACGTGCGTCATTCAGGGTTTGCCACAAACTGGATTGGTGCAAAATAAGAAAAAGTTCCCACGATTTTGGAATGACCAGGACTTGTTTTTACTATTTTGAGTACCAAATAGGCGAAGACAGACTGCATTGGAACTGTAGGATTGTATTGGAGTCTGGGGCTTGTCCATTGAACAGAGGTCAGAGCCACGACTGGTTGGATGATGCTTACTTGACTAAATGAGAGAGGATTCACTTTGTCTGTGTATTTATATTCACCCCCCCCCCCCCCCCCCCCCCAATTTAGCCTGAAGAAATGAGCCAATTGACATGTTTTCAGTGAAGGTACAGCTCTTCATGCTGAACAACATTGGTACCGTCAACTATAAACATTTCCTTTTTTTATTTTTAATGTTTCATTTTTACTTTACGTTTTTACGATTGTTCTTCTCTCGTTACTTGTTTTGTTAACGTTTTGGGTTTTTGCTGCTATGTTTCCTCCCATGGTGCTGCACCCTGAATATTTCAGAGGCAGTGAGGTTGGAAGAACCCCTGTGTGGCCATCGTTGTTGAAAATGGCCGTGTGTGTGCATATCGGAAGCAATGTACGTATCTGCGTGCGGCCACGGACGCTTGACGAATCCCCCGAATGTTCAAGTTGCGTTTGAATTGCACCACCGTAAGCGCTTAGAACGGGTGCCTTTTGAGTCGGGAACTTTTAGACCGTGCAGAATTGTGACAGATCTTCGGAGGACTGAACTCTTGACTCCACCGTTGTTGACTGGGCTGGGCTAAACCGCTGCAGTGGCAGGCATCGCTTTTTCGGATTGCTCCGCGAGGCTCTCCGAAGCTCTGCCCGTCTTGGAGCGCAACGTCTTCATCGCGAGCTCCCCTGCGCGTCAGAACCCCAGCACGGCTTCACCCTTCTACGCCGAGCAAGTCAGCAACTCCGCAAGTGGATGGGACTGGACAGGAAAGGCTAAAATAAGTGTTGGGTTCTGGTGCACTACACGGCTAAAGGCATTGGCTGATCTTTGGCACCTATTTGTGACATCACTTCCACGTCATCCAGTGGAGGAGCTCTTCCCTGGCAGATAGAGCATCACAAAGGGAGCCGGCCCAAGCTTCCCTTCCAGCCCAAAGTACTAAAAAGACAGTAACACCAACACTGAGACTGGCAGGCCATGGCTGTAGCCCAGGCTATTGATATTTACCACGTAAATGTATGGACAAACAAAAAAGAAAAAGTAAAAAAAAATTTAAAAAAGAAAGTAACTTGAAATGGGGAAAAAAGTAAAAAAAAAAAAAAAAAAAAGTTTTGGAAACCTGGAAAAGACTTATTTTTTCTATAAAGATGAATATGTTCTATTAATGTGTGTCTGTGTTGTTTTTTTCTGAGCCAGTGCTAACAATTTTTCTTTTGTAGTGTATGAAGGGAAAAAACATTTTGGTGTGGTGTAAGAATTGCTGGCGACAATGTTTCCTGTAAGCTGAGGATTTGAAACAGTCTTATGGGCCCACTGTGTGCTGGTGTTCAGTTAGTCATTAGAAATGTGTTTTGTGTTTCTCTCCCTCAAACCTATTTTAGCTCAGTGCTGCATTGGTTCCCTCCCATTTTCAAATGGGTTAGTTTCAGAAAGTAGTCCACTATTTGCACTGATTTTACCTGTCAGTCTACAATCTGTTAACAATGTTCATCAATTAATACATTGCAAAATATATTAATCGGACTGCTGAAGTCCTGGGTTATGATATTCTTTCACGACTACATATTTCTGTGATAATGTGGCCTTCAGAAGTTAAGAAGGGGGGGAGGGGGGGGAAGAATACACCTGAAAGAGGTTGTAAGCTCCTGTTTTGTGGTGGTGTTTCAAAAGCAAAACCGAAAATGGCAGACTCCTGGTGTACATGTTCTACGAACAGATGTACTACAACGGAATTCCCAGGTAAAGTAGCGGTTTGTCTCTTGTACATTAGCATTAGAGCAATTATTTCACACTTCCGTTGAGCGAGTGTAAAAAAAAAAGTACAATCCATCGCCTAATAGGCTAATGGTTCAGTTGTTTATATGGGTTTGTTGCCGAGAATCTGCCAAAACGTGTTCTCTAGAGGAAAAAAATAATCCGTCCGAGTTTTAACTTTAGAGAGTCGTGGAATTGTGGCGTAGTCCCAAGAGTGGCATTTAAAGAAATTCGGACAGCTGGTGGGGCAATTAACACACGCGGGCACATTACATATTGACTCATCAGGCACTGCTACATCAATCCAGAACGGTTCCCAACCTGTTTCGTCGACGATCAACTTACCGTAGGCTGCTTGGAAGTATACTCTTTGAGCAAGTTGCACAACACATCATAGCTAGTTCAGCTACTCGCACGCATGCGTTCAGGGGCGTACGCATCTCGTCAGCCATTGCGGCGTCGTATGTACAGAGAGAAGGTCGTAGTGAGTATTTACTGAGACTTATTTTGCCATCGGCTGATGCCGGTTTATTATTCGGCATGGCTTAGCTGTTACTTAGGTCTGTAAGACGCAGCAATTGGAAGTTTTTAGTTATCCATGTTAAATGTGCGCAGTATTGCTGGGAGTGCTTAATGCCTCCACTGTGTCATTTAACGTGATTGCCTCTCTCCCCAAGTTATTCGCAGTTAGGAAAGGAATCATGACTTAAAATCAGTCTTGGAAGACATTTTCTTTAGAGATGATCGCAATAAGAAAGCTGCACATTCATATGTTTTGAAAATGTAGCCATTTCTATGACGATTTATTTTATCTTTTGCTTATACAAGTACGCCACCTAGACGCAGAAATGAATAATTGCATTGTGGATTGCACAGATCAAAGACCGAAAACCGAAACCGTCATTTAAAAGAAATGTTTTATTAGTGCGTCTTCTTAAAAGTTGATTACATAGAACTGACACTGGAAATTTCTTAGTTTACTAAAGGAAATCAACATGCCACCTTGTAGTGCACAAACGCTTGCTCAACATGCAAATGCTTCAAGCAATAGTGCTTTCAAACTGAGATTTTTTAAAGGATATTCTGGAATGACTCCTAAGGTAGTGTTTTCCACTTCCATCAACTACGCATGAGTTGACTTTTTCATGGAGGAGTAGAGTTGTACTTGTGCTGAATTCATGAGGCTGGCAGACATACAGGCTGCATTTGGCACTTGGGGTGCCCCAAAACCCTATTAAGCAGCATTTAAGTGTTTCCATGGCTACGCACACTGGTGTTTGCAGTTGGAGCTACCGCTGTTTCTCACAACCAAGGCCTAATTATTGAATTAGCGAGTTGTGCTCTGCTGATGGAAATGTATGTCTCGTTTCTGGATATGGCCCAAACTCTTCCTCTGGCATCTTTCTTTACAATCTTCAGCCCTGGTCTCTGTGGCTCAGTGTGCTGTTGAATGGCTGTATTGTGGGAGAAGTGTCTCACTCCACTGATTTATCACTGTCCGCTTGGCTAAGCCTGTGATTCCCAGTCACTGGGCCTGGTTTTTTTGCCACTTTTCCCAAGCCTCAAATACTCTCCTCACATACCCCACCCCTTCCACCACCAAAAAAAAACCACTTGAAGGAATATGGGTCACATTTAAATATGACCTCAAAAAGAGGTCAACTATAAGGAAGTGTAAATGCACCCTATATAAATACTCTACCGATAAAATGACCTGTGAAAATGACAATTTATACATGAGGCAAGAGTAGATGTGTATGTGGTCATTGATTGTATTTATTTTTATTTGAAAACTTTTAATTAAATAGGAGAGCTAGAAAAAATATAATGAAACTATTATCTCCTAAAGTCTGCAGTGGCCATCTGCCTTCTCATAACCCCACCCTCCCAACTTCAGCCCCTCCCCTAGCTTGTCCATATTGTCAAAAAAACAAAAACAAAAAAAAACCCTTTCTCCCTCCCTCTCTTCCGTTTTCAGTCTCCGCATTCATGCACCGGCTCACACAGATCGCTGTTGTCCTCGGTTGCTGGAGAGAGAGAGAGCTATTATCACAGTCCTGGAGGACAGAGACAGCGTAGAGGCCCTTTTCTCCCCAGTGCCACTTTCCTCATTCAGGTTATTATGGGAAATTTGAAGTTGAACTTCTGTCAGGCAGTCTGTGCGGCTGAAGTTTCTTTGGGTTTCCATGGTAACCTTTGATGGACTTGCTCCCAGCACCTGAAGTGTGGGTCACACAGGGCTTTTGTATTACATCCCACTGAAGTTTCCTGCACACAATGGGAACCAATCCACAGCACTATAGTGCAAGCAAACTGGCAGCTAAAATTCTTTCTTTCACATCAGCTAATCTTTGGAGGCTCAGGCTCGAGCACCATCTTTGAAGGCATTTTTTATCACTTTTCCAGAACTTCTTCCGCTCTTTGTTTGCTTAGACCACATTCTTCTTGCGGTTAACACCACAGATGTTCAGCTGATTTTCATATTCACAATATCCAGTTTGCCTTAAAATGTTACATTTTGTGGTTTGTGCACCATGCCAGGAATGCACTCTACTAACAGTTATTAATATAATAATAATAATAATAATAATGCAGTTTTGTGGTGGGATTTCATTCCTTTTGCTTAATATTTTTTAAGCTTCCTTGCAGGCTGCACCTTTCTAGGCAAAACATTTTATTTTAAGTTTGAACCCATTTTTTCTTCAACTAGGACATGGGTGGTAGAGCTAGGAGATTGTCTTCGCTACACAATCCTGTCCTTTTCAGCACCACACAAACACCAAATACCACACGCTTGTAAAAGCCCTTTTTTGTTTACATGAAATGAGCAGAGAGCAAAGTCCTGAGCAGCTGTAAGATCTTTCAAGCTTTAAGCAGTTGTGCAGTTTGAGAAATTACTTGCGGGTCTTTTGTTGTGGCTACTGTTGATTGCACCAATGGTTAGTGTCTGCATTGACTGCTTTGTTTAAATCATTACACTATTCAAGGTACTGTATCTTGGTGTTCATGGGTATTGTCTTGGCCATATACAATTTTTAAGATCTGCACCTGAAAGGCTGGAAAGAAGAAATGCATAAATACAACGTTCAGAAATGAAATAAATCACCTCTGAATTTGTTAAAGATTTAGTTTATTTCCTTTCTCTGGGGCTGCTTTTAGAGCTGTCACCTCCAAATTAACTTTACAATATGTAAAGTGAAATCAGGAGAGGAAAAGAAAGAAAATCAGAATTAATCAAAACTTACACATGTACTGGCTATGTACAATTCACCAATCCCGACCCCCTCCCCCCCACCCCTCCCCTCATCAAAAAAGAACAAAAAAAAAACAAAACAAAAAAACTAAACCCTCAAGTACTAAAGTAATATCAAATGGGATGCTTACCAATTATTTCTTAGAAAAAGAAGAAAACTACATGCTATATTTCAACTTAGGAAAATAATGAGAAGAAACGAATGCACAAAACAACGAGAAAACAAAGAGAAGTAAATTGAATGGGTAGAGAAGGGCAGATTTAAGGGCAGAAGCAGGAGGGTTCGCCTCCTGCAGAGGGGTTGAGGTGTGCAGCCCAGCAAACACTGTCTGAGCGGGCATGTTCTCTCTTCACACTCTTTCAGCACTCAGACGGTCACTCTAACACTGGATATTCCACACTCACTCCCACACCGAATACTGAGCACGCGGATTGTCGCTGTGCTGTCACACTCGCACCGGCTATTTGACGCTCGAGATTGTAGCCGTCACGCTGACTGTTCAACACAGGATTGTCGCACTTTACAGTCGTTCTCAAACACTCAAAGATTGTCACTCCACAGTGTCGCTCGCGTGATTCTCCCCTAACACTCGCATGGCCCGTCACCCGCACCAAGTGTTCTTCGCCGTGAACTTTCCAACAATTAGATTGCCACCCATCACATGGTCACATGTCACGCTAGCTTCTCACCACTCAGGCTGTCCCTCGCCTCTTTAGGCACAGTCACACTTAAGCGGTTTTCGGTACTCACGCATACACACACACACACACACACTCTCTCTCTCTCATACCAAGCCTGAAATCACGCACGCACGCGCAGTAGCACTAACACACACTGAAGCACTCACACAATCAGTCACCTTCTCACTCGTGCGCTCTCAAACTTGTGTGAGATAAACAAACAGGATCACAAACTCTCCCTCTCCCACACACACACACTTACACACACAGCAGAGAACCTGAAGAGAAGAATGCCCAAAAGACATGGGCTACAACGTAAACAAGTCTGGTTCATCAAGGTATAAAATCATCGTAACAATCATTCACTCTTACAAAGCCATCAGTTCTTATTTTTGTATGAAATGTTATGAAATATAATTGCAGATATACATCACATATACTCTTAAATTGTAGACTGTTCAGCATTAAGTTAGTGTATTTGCAATCTTTTTAAAATTACAATGTTGGGGGACAACCGGTTTTTTTCTTTCTCACTCTAACCACTACGTATAAACATTGTAAGTTCATTCAACGTTGCTTGTGACGCTAATAAATCATTTCAAAACCCTGAAGTTTAAATGACTCCAAAGAAGAACACAGCAATTCTTCACATATCATGTACAATTGCATGTGGGATAACATCAAGCACAGGTTTAGCAAGAGAACAACATAATGCTTTACGATTTGGTTTTACGTGTTACCCTGGTTGCAGCTGAACTATGAGTGAGATTTCCTAATTGATAATCTGAGAGAGCTGGAAAGAACTGTTTTAAGAGAGTGGAAAGCTTACACATCCTCCTCTCGAGAAACCATAATACCAATGTAAAAATTGTACAGTGACAAAGAAAACAAAAGATAACAAAAGAAGTTTGTCATGTCTTGATCTGATACAGCTTGCAACATGCGATAGTGTTCACTGGCAGTTTTCCAACCTGGAAACTTATTTATTTTGTTTTAAAAAAAAACAAACCAGCAATATCAAATCCTAGGACTCTTCCCAGAATGCCATATTTCAGGGGATATCTGCCATTCCAAATTATTTTATTTTTTAACCGAAACCTTTGCAAGATGTGAATATGCTCCAATTTTAAACAACCTTTAAATATTCTGGTTGCCATGGTAGCTGGTCAGGGCTCCACGTAGGATGGGCGGGGCCTGTTTTACCTTTCTCTCCCAGAAAAATCAGAGGAATTGCCCAAAAAAAATGCACAAGTGCCATCAGGTCACCTCTTTACTTCCTTTAGGGCATCTACTGTTTCCTTTCTAAATTTAACCGGATCAGTTTTTGTAAACGAGCGCTTAGGGATCCGAGATCTCTGCATACGCGTGAGCCGAACGAGAACGTGGAGATTTTCGCCCGTCTGGTAAATAAGTGCCAAATGAAGGGTTCTACTCAAAGAGGGGGCGTAACACGCCGTGCACCTTTTCTACGTGGCTGAGGTTAGCCTGGCCGTTAGCGACAGGCCAGTGTTCTTGTTTCCGAACCGTGAAGTGAAGAGACTTCCTGCCTGCCTCAGTGAGGCTTCGGCAGACTGTGAAGGCTAAAACAAAAACAGACTGAAGCTTCTAAACACCAGCTTTCCTCCTCCTCCTCGCCTCATCTTCTTCATTTAAATGTAATATTCTGTGAGCCAGTTTCTTTGAAACTCGTCTACACTGAAAGACGTCCTGCCGCTCCTAAATCTGATAAGCTGTTCTTAGTGTTCCTTTGGTTATGTATAAAATCTACGTGCATTTCATCTCTTATAAAAAATAAAATATATAGAAAATGATTGTTAAAAATTATCTGAAATGAATTTTCTCCTCTGATTAAAAAATGAACGCATTAATTTCTTTGCTTACAGTAGCAATATATTTTTAATCTGTTAATGACACTCAACTAATTAATAACTTCCATCTGAACTGTATATTAAACCTATAATCAAATATACTTTTTCTTTGTTTACACTGTATTCATTTCTTACAAAAGGTTAGTATATGAAAATCTAATCAGCAATAGAAAAAAAGATTTCATAATCAGCCCGTTTCTCCAGTTTGTGGAGGAAGGCAGAAGCTGCACTTTCCTTACTTTAAAAGGACAAGAAAAGCTCCAAGAGAACTGTACCTTTGTCAAGAGTTTTTCCATTTGCTTAGTTTAGAGGGTTATTTACATGTTCTATGTTGCATTGAGGATATAACCCAATGCGTTTCCATTTTGTTAAATTGAACAACAGTTCTCCTCCCCCCTTCTGTCTGGAGAAAGGTCATGGGGGGGGGGGGGGGGGGGGGGGGGGGGGGTCTAGAACCATTTCTTGTCCCTGCGAATGTTCTGTAAACATACTCAGGTGTACACAAAGTTCAAACTTTTCACTCTGAAAGAAAGCATACTGTATCCTGGACCATCAGAATACAAGGCCAGCCAATTGACAATTGACCGACGTTGAGGGGGGAAAGAAACATTATCCCAGAATGCCCTGCACACAAGTCACATTTCTTCATATCAGTATACTGTTAGCTTAACTGTACACAATAAATGTCAACAGAATGAAACCCTTGCAAATAGTCGCTACTCTGCACTGGCGAAGGCTCTTTGCTGAGTGGCAGTCACAAATGCCGTAAGGTAAATGCATATTTTAAACAGCCATGCTATTAAACCTGGTACATATTTCATCCGAGCGATTTCATAACCCCCCCCCCACCCTCCCCCCCAAAAAATCAAGAACATTTTCGTACCATTAATGCGATATCGAATAAGCATGGTTTTAACCGCCCCGTCCATTACCATTCACATTAACAGGCTCATCGCTGAGATTGCCCTCCAGAAGAGTTCCTCATCTCAGGGGATGTTGATCTGGAGCCCAAATTCAATCGAGGATCTTCACGACCAACGAGGTCGCTGGGATCCACAACTCGTTTTCTCGCGAGCCGCCTTTTTCTCCCCCCCCCCCCCCCCCCCCCCCCCCCGAAAAAAGCCGAATGACATTTATTTTCTGCGTGCATCATCATTCTCTCCTTCAGACGAAAGAGATAAAGGGGAAGAGGAATATCATCCGGTCTCTAGGACCGTAGTAATAATAGTAGTGACAGTAATATGCGTGTAAGCATTACCGTTGTGCTCCACTTAGACAGTCTTTCCCTTCCTTTGTTACGCTGTTATCAGTGACCCCCCTATTGACATAACAACCGTAACGGCCGTTGCAAAAACAATATCAAACATTAAGAAAGTTAGCCAGGTCCAAAAGTTTTGCACAAAGTATTCCAGCATGAATCTCCAGGTTCCGTCTTCTCTTTCTTTCTCTCTCTCTCAGGAGGAAAAATTACCATTGGCACGTGACATGGATGAGGTTTGGTTTTCGTGTTACAAATGGAATTGTAAAAAAAAAAACAAAAAAAAAACGACAGAACTTAAACCAAAAACTACATTAAAAAGAAGCTCGCAAAACATAGTTGGCATAGACCGAGTGAGCAGTCACCAGAAACGAGTACACCGTGGAGTTGATGTGTTTGGAGGTATGGTGCAGGAGAAGTGGGGACCCCCGTATCCCCACAGGGGGTTTGTCCTCTGTTTTTTGGGGGGCGGGGGTGGGGGTGTGAGGTTGATGACGGATCTGTCCTGCAACAATGGAAAATAAATACAAATGAAGATCATTCCGACACGCAACAGCATCCCTGTTGTGTCCTAAAGCTGTCGGACATAGACGGAGGACGGGAGAGGGAAAGGGGGAGGGGAGGAGAAGAGAAAGGGACGAGGCCCTTCAGGGAAAGAGGGGAGGATGCGGCGAGAACAATGGGAGGAAATGAAGGAGAGAGAGGGAAAGGAACGCGAGAGGGAGGATAAGAGGGACACTGGCGAGGATGAGCGCTGCATAGATTAAGGAAACCAGAAGCTTCTCTCTCTCCCTTCCTCCCTCCCTCCCTCCCTCCCTCCCTCCCTCCCTCCTCACTGCCGATTGTTGCTCAGCAACGTGTCTCAGCCAAGGATCTATTAATTTACCTTTCTTTGTCGTCAAGCACAATTTGTTTGAAAAAGTCCTTTCCAATAATTACATTTGGCTCAATTATTCAAACAGCTTCCATACATTCAGAAGTAAGGGCACTGAGGAATATGTTTGCCTGATTATATGTAAGTCCTTCTATTGCCTGATTCATTTAGCTCCAGCCTCACTAATGAAAGCACTGAAAGAGCAGAGGCCGAGGGAGACTGTACACTAATGGCCGGTACTGCTGAATACTGTTCTATGCTAAGTGTCGAGGGGAAGGGAGTCTTAAGCGGTTGTTGGCAGTGTTGAGTCAGTACCTGGCCAAGGCTGCAGGAGGCGCTGGAGAGTTAGCTGGGGACCCAGTTGTGGGAGGAGCTCTGGGTGGTTGCGGGGCCTGCGTAACCCTGACCGCCCTGCGGAATGGGGTCAAAGTTGAAGTCGATGGCGTCCCCGTCCATGAGGTCGCTGTTGATGATGTAGTCCACGTCGCAGTCCAAGTTCTCGGTGAACATGTCGATGTCCAGGTCGGTGGGCAGCCGGTCCTGGCTGGGGAGGAAGCAGCTGGGGCTGGCGAACGGGCCCACGGCCTGGAGACCGCCGTTACCGCCCGCCAACGCCATGCCGCCGCCGCCTAGCAGCATCCCGCTGCCCGCCGGACAGCCCGAGCCCTGTGCGAGCTGCGCCTTGAGCGCGGTCATCTGGGAGGGGTCCGGGGTCATGCCTGGCAGCAGCATGCCCAGCCCGAGCTGGGGCTGCTGGTGCTGGGGCTGCTGCTGGTGCTGGTGCTGGTGCTGCTGGTGCTGCTGCTGCTGTTGCTGTTGATGTTGCTGCTGCTGCTGGTGCTGGTGTTGCTGTTGATGTTGCTGCTGGTGTTGCTGCAGGCTCATGTTCTGCTCCATGCCCTTGCCTAGCAGCAGCTGTCCGGTCTTACCCCGACCCTCCGCCATGGCCCCGCCCAGTCCGAGCAGCCCCGCCCTACCCTGGCTGGGCATCAGCGGGTCCACCTGGGTCATCATGACGTCGCTGGGAGGCGGCGAATCGGAGGTGAGCAGAGCCTCCAGGCTGGAGGGCACGCGCACCCCAAAGTGGGAGCCGCGGGAGCCGGGAGCGGGCAGGGGGTTAAAGAGGGAGTTGCCAAAGCTGGATGTGGAGGGAGGGTTGGAGCCGGCACCCTGAGAGACGGAGGACTGAACCCCAGGCTGGGCGGGGGGCTGGGGGGGCTTGGAGGGCAGCAGGGGGCGGTACGAGGGGAAGCCAGCGCCCCGGGGTAGGAGGGTGGAGGCGGAGGGCAGGGGGGTGGGAGGGGCCGGGGGGGCAGGGCTGGGGCTGGCCCCGCCCTGCTGGCTGGTCATCAGGGTGAGCCCGTCGATGAGGTCCAGGTCCTCCATCAGCGTTTCGGTGAGGGTGGGCGGCACACTGGTGCTGGCCGAGTAGCCCCCCAGCAGGCCCTCCTCGGGCAGCTCGTCCTCGTCCTCGTGCCCCGGCGCGATGGGGGACAGCCGGCCGCTCAGCGTGCTGGCGTTGGAGCTGGTGCGGGGCCGGAAGCTGGTCCACATGTCCGGGTCGTCCAGGCTGCCGCGCGACGACGGGCTGCTGCTGTTCACCCCCCACTTGGAGAACTGCTGGGAGGAGCCGGGGCTGTCCGCGCCTCCGGCCCCGCCCCCGCCCTCCCCAGGCCCCGCCCCCCCGGGCCCCGCCCCGCCCGCCTGCTTCTTGGTCTGCTTGGCGCGCATGCGGCTCTTGAGCAGCTTGCTGCTGTTGTCCATGGAGGCGGCGCGGCGGCGCGGGGCCTTGCCCGTCTTGCCCCCCTCCGGGTTCAGCATCCACCACGAGCTCTTGCCCGTGGACTCGTTGTGAACGCGCAGGAACTTGTTGTGCAGCGACAGGTTGTGGCGGATTGAGTTCTGAGGAGAGAGGCAGGCGTAGGACACAATCACTGAACACGTTAGTTCCCACGGAGTAATTTGTTCACTGTATATACCGAGCTATACGGACACCGTATAACTAGACCTACGGCTGTCAAAAACGTACTGAACTTTTCAAAGTAAAACTAGGGCAATAACAGCAAAGTATGAGAATTCTAAAGTAAATGAGGCCTCGGTACTCAAAGGGAATCTTGTATGAGAAACGCAGACTGAGACAGCAGGATAAGTGGGCAACCGCTATGATGTGGGATCCCATCCTAAAAATATCTTGATGACAGATGGAAGATGTATGTTGCTGGGTTATCTGATTTCATTGAACAGGGGATATATATATATATATATATATATATATAAAACTATAACTAAGTTATGATTTCTTTGCACTAAAAGACATTGAGACAGTAGAGGAATTTACAATTTCAATATTAGATAAACATAGAACGGCCCTTATGAATGTATGTATGCCATAAAAACCGCAGGAACTCCCATCCATACTCGGTCAATTCAGGAAATGAACTGAAATCAAAATAAACTGAAAAATTAATCGAAAAATTATCAGATCATTATGGGTGTTTAAATATTTAATTTAATTTATTTTAGTACTGAGAGCAAGTTCTTCTGTGACCATCTCATCAATGACTCGTTCGAGGAATGGATCTCTCCTGTCCACAGCAAATGATTTTAAAAAATTGAATTAATTAAAAAGTGTCTTTACATGAAAGGAAAACGGCATGCGTTTGAATACACAAATGAACCTGTTCAATATAAACGATGTAAACAAACGCCAAAGAAATTGCCATTCCTGGCCAGCGGCCGCACTTGTTCTTATTTTAAAACCCTCCCCTTTAAAGAGTGACCCGTGGTGTCCTCACTCTACACCGGCCCCTCCTGCTGCTCCCCCCAACACTACGAAATACCAGTCATATAACTTTATGAGCAGCTGAGGTGGTGGGAATGCAGCCTCGGTATGGACCGCAGCTGACTATCGGATTACTCTGTATGGAATACCACACGGCACATGAGCGTTCACGCTCTTCTGACACGGCTGCATCCGTTTTCAATGCATCTTTATGGCGTCCAGCCGAAAGATGCTCAAAACCTGACAGCCGGCTACAGTGGATCGGTCCACAAACGCAGTTTTGAATCTGCGTGAACCCTCTCCACGTTTTTGTTTCCATCTACGCGCCTCGAGAGAAATCAGTCCCTGTTTATATCATTTTGTGAATACTACGGTGTGTTTTTGTGTGCACACCGGGGCCATAAATTAGGACTCTGGGGCAATACGGGATAATTAGAGGTATTAATCTGAGGCGCACAAAAACAAACGCTTCCTTTTGTAGCCAACAAAACACTAAGCCTTTCTCACCACTTTAATGAACTTCCACAGGTCCATTTACAATTAGGTATTTAGTAGTGTGACTGAGGCACTTCTGGGTGAAAATGTGGTGTAAGTAAAACTTGTGCTTGTAATTAGACTGATTGCCCTGAAGGGGGCAAACCTTTCGCTACATTAAATTTAAAGGGACAGTGATTCTAAAGTTTCACCATATCCTAAAATGTTTTCAGATTCAAACATAATTCTGTGACATGTAAAGATCCAGATACACTTAAAAAACCCAAATCTGTCCATCTAACCACCTGTCCTGGGTGTATTCCTGCCTCTCGCCCAATGCACGCTGGGATAGGCTCCAGCACCTCCCTGACCAGGATAAGCGGGTATAGATAACGGATGGATGGATGTCCATCTAACCTTGCCGCTCTTCTGAAATATGGTGAGATTTTGGGTCTAGAAAACATCACTGATTGGTTCAAAACACCACTGGTAGATGAGGTCAGTTATTCCTTCACCATACAGAGCTCTGAGACCCTTTGACAGGTGATATGACTGTAGCCATCAATTAGAGATTTTCAGACCAGCCCTCATGCACTTGACTCCTCCATGTTCTAATGGCTCAACAAATTATTAGGGCAAATATGACTGAAATATTACAGTTACAGTCAAGAGTCACATTAAAGTTTTACATTACTTCCTTTGTGGGGTTAAGTCTTGTAATTTAAGCTGTCTGGGGATATAGCTAAAATGAATAAATGATGCCCATAAAGCGTTCTTAATAGTCATAATATTCTGTCTCTTTTCCACATAAGTTAAACTGAACAGACATAATTTCAATACAGATGCAACTGTGACCATTGTGGAGACTGATCAAAATGACAATTACATGCTTTTGGCTTTGTAACATGGGCGAGTAGGGGAGCTACAAAAGGCCATACACATTTACCTTCCATCCAGCAGAACTATTGCTGTCTCCTTTATCCTTGAAGTAGGGCACGGTTTTCACCATCCAGTCATATATCTGCGCCAGAGTTAGCCGCTTCTCAGGTGAATTCTCGATGGCCTGACTGATGAGGTCTGCATAGGACTGGCTCCCCCAAGCGTTGCGTCGCGAAGAACCCTTTCGAGGTGTCGCTCCGCCCACTCCGGTCACAGCGCCTCCCTCTGAAGTGACCGCTTTCTCGGGCTCGGATGTGATTTGCGGAGGCTCCTGCTTGTCCTCTTCTGCGGGCGGTGTTCCCGCGGTGGACTCCGCACCATCCGCCCCCTCCTGTTTGACAGCTGAGATGTCGGGCCTATGCAGCGGCCATGTGCACGACCTCGGGCGGCTTTGAGGCTCAAAGTCTGGGTCGATCGGGGGTACCTTTTCTTCTTCCATTTTTTTGTTTGTTTGTTGAATATTTTCTTTTTCAGAAAAGTTAGTTAATAAACAGTATGTTTACTTTTATTATCAGCACTTGTCCGCTATTATTTAAAATTTGTTTAAAAAAACAAAAAAACTATACTATAACGGTAAATTTGAAAATGAACATACACCAAAAAAAATTAAATTAAATAAAAACTCGGTCATTTAAAAAAATATATATTTGTATAAATCGTTAGAGTATTGTTGGACACGTGCGTGCTATAGAGGAAAATGTGGCTGCCCGGGTCTACAGTACACTGTACCTCTGGAGACAGAGACTTGCAAATTGTTCGAGCTCCTTGTCACAAGAAGTCAAGTTCATTCTCCGTCTAGACTCTCACAATAACAATAACAGGCGAATTGTTGAGAAGAATCGCAATAATCTGACTACACCAATATAGCGTCAGTTAATCCTCCGATTGGAGATTAAAAGGACCATATAATCTCCTTAATAGTAGCTAGCTAAAACCTCCAGATTTAAACTGGGCAAAGAGGCTGGAACGGGTTTGTTTTGTTTACATAAAAAGAACAAAGGAAATTCGAAGAGGAATGCACATAAAACGAACAGGATTAAGTACAAGAAAGAATCTGACTATAAATGAATAGAAGCAAGATGGCAAATCGTCCATGCAGATGCCAATGTCAAATACTGTACTGTTTCAAGTTTTAATAAAGCACAATTTACGAATCCGTCTTAGTTATTTTTTTTACTACAAACAAAAAGAACCGTGTTTGAGTAAAGTGGCGAGATGAATACAAAAACATAAAAGGAATAATCAAAAAACCTGATATTTTCTCTCCTAAACAGATCAAATTTCACTTCCCCCTTCCCACGTTTTATATTTGGTCGTTTAATAATAATAACAATAATAATAATAAAAAAATATATAGTCGACAAATCCCGGCGATACAATGGAGGGATGTGAATAATAAAAAAAAGAGGATTACCGTAGTAGGTCAGTATTACAAAGGAGCGATGTGACTGACTGGCTTCAGTCTACGAGTTGTAAACAATCTCCCCCTCCCTATTCCACAGAAGACCGCCCGACCGCGACGCTAACATTTATTTTATTTTTTATTATTTTGTAGCTTAAGCGAATGACCAAGTCTGGCAAAATAATAATAATAATAATAATAATAATAATAAACTTCAGAACAAATTTCTATTAATAATATTAATTTAAATTTTGAGAACCCCTTTCACTCTGACATTAAGCAACCCGTTCATTTGACTAATGTTAAAGCAGCCAGCTACCGTTAACCTAAAACAAACTGCAGCCAACAAAATTACCTAGCAAGCTAGCTAACGAGCAAGATTTCAGTGAAAGAGTGCGCTGCAACTGATGTTGCCAGTTATTCTTTTTTCAGAACTTCTTCATTCATGAATATTTTGAACCCCGTATCTACTGGAAGCGTAGAAGACCGAAAAACGCATAGCGAACGCTAGCAAGCTAGCTAGAAAAACATCGGTGAATTTAGAATAACAAAGAACTGCAGCTGTATATTCTGTCAACAACCGAACGGCAGTATTGTCACAATCTTACTAGAAAGTCTGGTCATGTTGGACAAGTAACAGGTGTGATGGAAATAATGGAAAGGGAAATCCGACTTCTCCAGTTTCAGGGCTGCACGCTCTTCCACGCTGCTAGAAAGCGCGTGCCACCAACTGCCATGTTTCTCGGGAGGCAGACCATACGACACTCGCGCGGCCACAGGACGAGCTGGCAATTCGTTTCAGATTCTGTCCTTGCGCTTCTTCTCTTCTGTCGTATTTTGAGTAAAAGGGGTCAGGCACGCACCCTTGTGACAATAAGCGTCCACTTCTACTCCTCGAGTGCAGTTACTCACTTTGCGGTCACTCGGGCAAAACTCAACCACGGCTCTTTTAACATGACAAATAGCTGGCTAGCTAACTCGCTAACGTAAACTCCAATTATTATGGAGTTAAAAATATTAAAGAAAGTCGAAGAGATCCATTTGTGTCCTCTTCAGATCGTTTCCTCCTAGGCCCTCGGCGTTGTTTCAACCATAATCTGTATATCCAAATACTCACTACACGGATATCTTTTTTTGTTTTGTTTTGTTATGACTCGACGCGAAGCCTCCCTTCTGACGTCTGTTTACCACAGCAGGACAACTTGTTCTGCGCTTGCGTGTCAAGGGTTGCTGGGAAATGAAGTCATGTGATAACTAAGCGCCCTACTTTAGTTTAGCAAGTGTAAATTAAGAACGAGCAGTAAGCCAATTTTGCGTGTCGAAATCACCGTTATGTAACAGACTTGAAGTCTGGTCCATGTGTGTCGAGCTAAAGTTGGCTAGACACTTCATGACATAATTAATTAGATTTCCAAATTAGCTACTTAACGCTCAATGAACTTGTGGCGTACTTTGTTCAGCACCGTTTATCATGAACAGCAACAAGCTGATAGATAATTGTTGACTAAAATGAAAGCGTGTAAATACAATAATTTTGAATGTGCCAATTTGAAAACTGTTATTTGGGATTAGAGCAGTAGTCTGTAAACGTTGCTTTTAAATGTTACACAAACAAGTGTGTAGGAATCGTCAATATAGCTACATGTTGATTTACCCACTAGGAAAGGTAGGTGTATTTTGCATAACACTTAACATAAACACTTCACCAAGGAGTTTTGTGTATCTGCGAGTTTTTATCAGCCTTTTTTAAACCGATGATTCCACTCGAAGTTTTACAGGTACCGTATGTAACCCTTAGATTGCCGTTGGACTGCTACTCAGTAGGCTTGTCAAAATGTGAAACCCGACAAGAACTGAAGTCCTGCGGATGTGCAACTGTTTATTATTATTATTGTTAGATACATTTGTTAAAGAAATAATCATCCTTGTATTCACGCCTAAAACATTGACCATTCTAAAATAAAACCTTTAAACATTAAATTTTACATTTATAAGAATCTTTCTCGTTGAAAGAAATAAAGCCTTTTTTCCTCAGGCATTGTACTTAATAAAAATCGAAATCTTGCAAAGTTTTCATTGCAGTATCTGAAAATGTACGTCGATGCAGCACTTTTTTACCAATTAATGCTTTGTCCCGACTTCCAGCAATAGCAACTCACCGAACAATTGCGAAAATCTTAAATTAAAACTACAACTCCCATTACGCCGTGTACGCAGTTCAACTTTGAACTGGGGTGAGAACGTGGGAGGTGGAAAAGAAGCCGCATGATGCAACTCCGTGGCCACAACCACAACCACGAGAAGGGAACTCCCAAGTGTGTGAGGCGGGGTTTTCACAAACGGGACGTGTAGCTGTTGTATTACCTCATGTTTATTTAACTGTAGGCGCCACATAAACTTGGTAGGTCCACAACTGAAATTTCACACTCAGTATCATTGGTAACTAGACGCTAGGTAGCCCACATCTGAAATGTCTACCTAGAAGCTATCATTAATGTTGGCTGGTGTTTACTTTCATGTGTAACCGTGGCCTGAGAGCAAATCGTACTGCACACAGAAACTCTACAGCACCTGCTCATGTATTCCACCAAGCGGGAGATCCCTGGTTTAACCGAGATCAGCCTGCTATTTCTAAGTTTTGGGGAGGCAAAGGAAATCTGATTAAATTGCGCAGAAATCGAAAACGCTTGTAATTATTTTTTGCAATGACTCAATTTTTGTCGGTCATGCATAGTTACACGAATAAGAACATTAATCCAAATGTATAATTGTCTGTTGTAAATAATTACCCTTTAATGTAATTATGCATTTTGATAGATTAAACCCAAACAGTGTGTATTGCACACGAACAGGTAGACTACGTCATACATTTTATTTAGATTGAAATATATATATATATATGTATTAATATATGTATTAATATATATATATATATATATATATATATATATATATATATATTAATTACATTGAAATCAAGCTATACAGTAAGTTATCTTCCACAGTAAAGACGTAGGCTTGGAACAAATGTTGGTTGTGGCATTTTAACTATTATTTTCTAATTATTTTATTTTTTATTATTATAATATAGCAGTCAGGTGTTAAACTTTTTCAGTGCTCTCAACTAACATATCGGGTCGCTTCCTATTGGGATATAGACCATCTGTTTCTGTAGAATTATTATTATTATTTCCCAAAACTGTCCCGGTTGTCAACCAACCCTACATCCATTGTTACACACCACTTCGCAATTCAGGAGGGAGACATCTGCTGAACGCTACAAAATGCATCCATTTACATACAGTCTATGATCCAGATGCAGTGATCACTGTCATGTGAGGGAGTGTGCATAAACACACTTAGAAATCAAAATAATTTTGATACAATATTCGTGAAAGTTGAGACATGTACCTGAAATATATGAGGTGTAGCTATGTATTTAATGAGCGTATGGTACAAACAGATGGTAATGCATTTACTATAGTTTTATATTACTACATAGTTTTATTTGTATGTAGCTAGTTGGTTCCTATTGGCCAGGGTCTGATTGGTGCTCTTGGCAGCTATTGGTTAACGTTAACATTGTCAGAAAAGAGGATGGCCCAACCCGAAGGTGGTGGCACTATTACTATTGGCTGTGGACATTGCACCTTGAATTTGCCGTTTAGGTTTTTACGTCGAATGAGGGAGATCGAAGGCGAAAATGTCTGAGCCTACCGTAGCTGACACTCGCCGGTTAAATTCAAAACCTCAGGACCTCACAGATGCGTATGGTCCCCCGAGTAATTTTCTTGAAATCGATGTGTACGACCCACAGACAATTGGAGTTGGCCGGAGCCGTTTCACCACGTACGAAGTGCGAATGCGGGTAAGTATGTGTTCGGACAAGAAATCGAGGCCGAGGATTTAGGTCGGGCCTGAGTCCTGTAACGTTATGGATGAGGATCGCGGTAGTAGTCATGCAACATGACTGCGGACGGTAAGAAAAAACAAGGGCAGGGCCTGGGACTCGGGGTTTAATTTGAAAAGACCCAAAGTTTTCATTTATACTAGCTAATTGTTGCTCATTTGTCTTATTGCATTATGTAGCCAGCTATCGTTAACGTAATATCACCGGTCTTAATGCAGAAGCTCGATATAGCTAGCTAGCTAACTCTAGATATTAGCATTAGATACCTAGCAGCTAGTGTAGTTAGCCGTCTAGTTGACACTAGCTAGCTAACATACCATTATACGATGGAAATGAGAATGGGTATGACAATGACTGCTTTGCTTGTCAGCTATTACGTTAGCCAGCTAGGTATACTCAGACTCTAGAAAGATCTTTGTGTGTTAAGAGCGGACGGGAAGTGTTAAAATTATGGTGCTAGCTTGCCAGGTAATTATTGTCATTGGTGAGTGTAGGGAAGATAATTGTGTATATTACTAATAGCTTAGTTAGCTGTTCTTGTTTTATTTTAGCTGATTTATCCAACCGGATGGGTGGAAAGTACAGCAACATGTAGGCTAGCTAGGTTCACAAATCCTTACTCATTTTTAAGAGTAGCTACCAGTCTAGCTCCAGCCCATGACCACATTGCAACCAGGTCAAGGTTTATAGTGGTGTTTGAAGTATAAACTAGCCAAGTTACCTTAATATTTGTATTCATTTTGCACTAGCTAGCTTGCTAACATTTGGGTAACTGATCTGCATGGTTCTATTCATTGCATTGTGACTGTCAAACGTTCCCTAGTTAGCATATCTAGTTTAATTTTTGTATTGCTAGCTTGAGACTTTAGTCGGAAGCTATTCGGTATTTTGCGTAGAAGCTAGAAACGGTTAGATCTTAAGTGGATAGCTGTTATGGTCCAGCTCATCGCTCTCACCTTGGTAACGTTAGTAACCAAACTTTAATTCCTGAAATATAAAAAAAAAAGAAAAAAACTGCTCGTCAAAGGAAGTTTACAGGTTGAAGAATTGGGTGTGGCCATTCTATTATCCTATCCAGCAAGTTACTTAATCAGAATTATTTCTGTTAACATGGTCAAATTGATATCATATAGGCCTTCCAGATGAACGGGGATGTAACGAAAAACACGGGCAGGCAGGCTGGTGAGCAGGCTGGTTGAGACTTAGGAGTGTTCGCTTGTGGGTGGCTTGTGTCTGCCCTGTGACAAGTCTTGCAGCAGCATTACTAGTGTTTGATTAATAGTAAAAGGGGAAATGGCCAAGTTAAATTGTTTGGGAGTGGAAGGGCTGGGGATGTCCCCTCAATTTCTACTCATGCTACCCTCTCTGATGAGTAAATGTATCTGGGTGGTTTCTGGCACCTCTCTTTCACAATCTGCATCATGCTCTTGGAGGTTTTTGGTTTAATTAGAGCTGAACCTGACATGTGCTTTATTTCAGATGCAACCCGAGTTAGGACTGTTGCTCATTGCTGCATGTACATACGCATGCATGTGCATGTACGTGCATGCACACACAGGCACACACATGCACACACACACTCATATGAGCACAAGGAGCAGCGGATTAGAGAAGGCATTTTCCCCGGGCTGCAAGTCTGAGCTGGCGAGGCCAGGTAGCAACAAACACAGGCTGTCCCGCAGACACACACACACACACACACACAGACATGGAGAACATTCTGTCTGAGGTCACAGCACTAGCCATTGTGCTGCTGAGCCACTCAAGAGTTTCTTTCTGGCAGTAATTGTGTGGAATGTAGTCTTAATGTTATATACTGAAATAGTGAATGGTGAATTGTCTACATTTAGACACATAATAAAAATAACAGTTTAAATTCTAATAATAAATGTAATTTTTCAGATTTTTTGTTCTAAAAAAGTACCAGTTCAACTAACACTAAAAATGTTAATAGATTCAATTTTAGGGAGCAATAACTTCAATCGAAATGTTATTTTGATGTCAAATAATGTTTTTTTTGAACCCATGTTTTGTCCCATGCAGAATTTGGAATTGGCAGTGGTGCTAAACCCTGCCGCCATCTTAAAGTAGACTGCTGCTGCATTGTGTGCACTCCTCTGATGGACTTGCCCCAGGCCAGTTCTGTCCTGCTGTCCTAGACTCCCAGTCATAGTCAGTCAGTTACAGCCAAGGCTGCAAAGCTGGTATATTCCACTCAGTGCACTGCCTGATTCTAGTAAAAACTGTTACTTGGTTCAGAGTGCTGCTTGAATCCTTGACCTGTATGTGTAGTTTAGTGCTCTGGCCTGTAAGGCTGTCCTGTCCTGTAAGGCTGAGACTTAACACTCCTCTAGGCCGTGACACAAGATGGCCGTACCACCACACAGTTTTTCAGAAAGCCTACTTCTTCCTTGTGATTATTTTTAAATATGGTGGATGAAAGCCAACTATTTTCCACATGCTGTTATCCAAACAGTGCTTGCCTAAGGTGTATTGTACATTTCCGTGTAAACAAATTGGATGCCATCAAACATGCATAGCTATGACTTATTATTCTGTCACTAGCAGGAAGTATACACCACCCTACAGATGCAGACCTGGACATTGAATAATGCTTTTTCGCCCCTGGATGTATGAAGGCTAAAGATCATCTATGCTGGGCTGCACTTGGTTCAGAGCCATGGCCACGCTAAATTGAATAGTCCTAATTTAATGGCTGAAGAGATGCCAAACTTTGATAGACGGCTGTTGTTCTGGAGAGGGCTCGCTGATAATGCAAAGACACAGAGAATTAAGTTAGGACAACATCCTGTGAGAGTATCAGTGTGTGGTTTTTGTGTGGTGGTGACTTCACTGTGCAAAAATGGAATGAAATGCAAGTCTTGCTTTTTCAGCGGGTCACCATTCTTTGTAAGGTTCTATGAGCGTTATCTCCACTTTTATTTTACCTTTTTATTTTTGTTCAATGCATGCACAGTGAAGTCATGACCACCGAGTGACAGGTGGACTTGAACGTGGTTTGTCATCTGTAATTTGAAGTGGAAAAACAAGCTGCTTGAAATGGGTCTTTAAATAATAAAAATTGTCATAAATATTATCTGGAGGGTCTGAACTAGTTTTGTATTCCATGGAGCATAGCTGTTCTGATGGTTTTATTTTTAGCTTGTGTCATTGAATTTGTGTGCAAAACCAGTTCTTACCTGTTAAGATGGATATATAGATGGGGAGACCAACAATTTATTTCTATCGGTACATTCAAGTAGCAAGTCACCTACCACACACAATGTACAACTACATTATCAATGCAGCAACAACATTTACTAGATATTTACGAGACCAGTAATAAAAGAAAAAGTTACTGGTAGTTTGAGTGGTTCTGGCTTTTCAGTGACACACTCCAATGCAGTTCAGTTATTCAGTTTGATCCATCTCTGGTTCTGTTCACATAGCAGATTCTTTGTACTGTAACTGAATGTAAGGTGCAGCAGCCTTTTGTTCTTATTGGTTTTAAAAAATATTTTTTGCTGTTTTTTTTTTTTTTTTTTAACATGCAGACAAACCTTCCCATCTTCAAGCTGAAGGAGTCGTGTGTGCGGAGAAGGTACAGCGATTTCGAGTGGCTAAAGAATGAGCTGGAGAGAGATAGTAAGGTAAGCAGCTAGGGTGAATGTGCATTATCAGGATTTCAGAAGGCCGCGCCACAGTGTGACGTGTAACGGCTGTAGCCATTCTGAGCAGTTTGACCGGCTAAAGCAGTAGCTCTCAGTGCTTCGCTGATCCGACTCATGTCATGGTTCATATGTATCTTAAATATTTTTATCATTTACACATACTGTGTACACATTCATGCAAATCCTTCTGTTGCTTCTCTAGTCTTGTGTGCGGGACTGGGGTGGTAAAAATGGAAAGGGTGTGTGAGATTGCCCCGTGTCGTTCTCTGACAGATTGTGGTGCCCACTCTGCCTGGCAAAGCCCTGAAGAGACAGCTGCCATTCCGGGGAGACGAGGGCATCTTCGAGGAGTCCTTCATCGAGGAGCGGAGGGCGGGCCTGGAGCAGTTCATCAACAGGTACGGCCATTTTGGCCAGGAGAGCCGAGAAGAAAGAGTTCCCCACAGGTTTTACCGCTGACCTGAATATCTGTGTGTTCCCCCCTCTCTCCCCCTCTCTCTCTCTCTCTCATTCTCTCTCTCTTTTCTCTCTCTGTCACCTTATTCAGGATTGCTGGCCACCCCTTGGCCCAGAATGAGCGCTGCTTGCACATGTTCCTGCAGGAGGAGGGCATTGACCGTAACTACATCCCTGGAAAAGTACGCCAGTAGGGACCAGGGGAGAGGGGTGGCGGCTGTGGGGGGGGGGGGTGCGTTGATACGTGGGGGAGGGAGGAGCTGTTCTCTTGCTGTTTTCATCCAATCCACCCTTCTACCACTTAAAGCAGAATAACGTTTATTTTTACACTAAGAAATATAAATATATATTCTATCAAAACGTAAAGCATAGAGACTGCTTTCATTTATAGACTTTTTTGTGTTATTAACCTGGTGTGAACTTTTATCTGCTTATCATGGGTTGTGTACATGTTTATATACTGAGGCATTAAGAATGCAGCAAAATATTTTGGCTTCAGGGTTTCCCTACAAAACATATATTCACAAATTATCCGGAAATACAATTTAATTAACTTAATTTCTTAACAATAAATTAACACAACGGGCAAAACTCACCTTGGCCACTTGCGTGTTTGTCACACAGCCAATGCAGTCGACTGGGTTGCTGACCTGTGGATGTGTTGTGGGTGTGGATTCGCACACGTGCAGGGCTCTAACATTTTTTACAAGGTGCACATGTGCACCTATGAGGTGAAATTATGGAGCGCACTAATGTGTCCCAATCAGTAGATTCGCTCCTGAATCGTTTATCCAGTTAGCGCACATCAAATGCTCCTGAAATGGGAGCGCGGTGGAGCCCTGACGCATCTCTGGCTGTGACCCACCGTGGCAGCAGAAGCTGGGGGGGGGGGGGGGGGGGGGGGGGGGCGACTCGCGCTAATTATGTCTCGGCCTAAATGCCAGGGCTGCTCCGCGGTAGAAGGGAAGAGGCCCCGGGGATGCTGGGGGAGGAATGTACCCGCTCCAGGGCTGTCTCGCGCTCGGGTGTGTACCTGCACCTTTGGGCAGTCTCGCACCTGTCAGCTGCGTGGTGTTCAGACTGGTTTGGCTGAACGACAGACAGGGCAGCCTCCTGCAGCCATTCCTGTACAACATGTTTGTGTATTCTTGAAGCATCTTTAGGTAGGAGGAACTGTCAACCTTTACTGTGTTCAGATGAGATCTTCATGACATCTGAAATTATATATATATATATATATATATATATATATATATGGACACAAAAACACATTTAATCGATATACCTTGTTTGTATGGGGGCAAGGAGTATCAGAATCTTTACTGTGAAACTATTTACATTTTAATTGCCATGTATTGATTCTTCACTAGATGTAATTTACAAAAAGTTTGAAGTAGGAGTGTACATCGTCCCTTGACATTTATCTGTCCGCAGACCTTAACTTGCTTCCTGCAATAGCAAGAATCTTACTTAGGTTATTTAAATCAGTTCCTCAGTTGATTTGTTTTTGTATTTGACATCCATCCAGACCAGTGTGGCTTCCTAAGTATTATTAATTTATTGCTGCTGTGTGTGCACTTCAAGAGGGGAAACACATGCTGACAGCATCAAACCAAAAGGAGCATCTCTGGGTGATGTGGGAATTTTGTCATCATGTGACCCTCGTCATATAAAAATAGCAGTTTTGTCTCGCATGACTTCAGCATTATGTGCTGTGTTGTTTCTTCTGTCTTGGCTAAATCAGTTAAGATTTCCTATATGTTTAGTAAAAACAGGAGCCAAAATCATTTATTCCATTTTTAATGCCTCTGTGTGTGCGTGCGTGTGTGTGTGTGTGTGTGTGTGTGTGTGTGTGCATGCGTGAATGAGTGAGTGAGTGAGGGTGATGGTTGCGGAAGTGTGTGTGTGTCCATGCTCAGTTGTTCTGTGTCTCTGATATGTTTCTGTACTTAAGTTAAAAAGGGAAGTGACATGGTAGTGTTTTGTGGTGCTGGGTGCAGCGGGTGGTTGAGTAACTGAGTGCGTGATTAATGCGTTCTCACAGTGAACTGAGGGACAGGGAAAGGTGCTCTTTTCTCTTTCATTGGCTGTTTGATCACACATTTTCTTCCCATTTCTTTTTAGGTATGATTAAAGTAAGTTGTTCTTTATTATTATTATTATTATTATTATTATTATTATTATTATTATTATTATTAACTCTGGCAACCCTGCTGTTGCATTGACAGTAATTACAAATTGGGGGATGGGGGCAAAGTTTTGGAGAACTGTGCATTTACATGACAATTTCTTTGTCTTTCTTTCTTTTGCCTTTGAAACTGGTTCTACCTGCTCTGGCTGGCATACCCTCTCCTGTTTCCATTTCCTGCCAGTAACATGTAACATAACATCTCAGTAGTGGCTGGTATCTTTGCTGCATGCTTGGTTTAATCTCAGATCAAATTGGTGAGAATCCATCTGTTAATCTTCATTGGTGACTTCCCCTTCATTGATTCAAGCTTGCCTTGCAGGCCTTGTTGCTTCTGGAAGGCTCTCTTGTATGTGGAGTCTAGACCGTCACTGCATATATCTCAGGCCAATACTGCTCTACTGGATCATCGTCATCATCATCATCAAAAAGGAGGATAACATTTTGCAGTATTAACGTAGCCTAAACTTAAAATGTTCTCTCATGGTTGGAGACTTGAAGAAAATCTATTTTTTTTGTGGATGATTTATGGCCAATCCCATGGATATAATGTGAAATGGGTTAAAAAAACATTATGATGATGATTATGATGACAGAAAACTTCTATGGGGGGGAAATGTGAAATGATAGATTGGCCTTGATCTAAAGCTCCAGCAGACAATGCAAATGGCTGAGTATATGTGTGTTTGAAATGTGCAGATTTGCACCTAATCTGTTACCCATGTGTCATTTCTGGCATAGAATAATGTACAAGCTTTCTATTGCAGCATTTATAGCAGGAAGCGCCATGGCGAATCCTACTTGATTTGCCAATAACTTTCCCAAAATCAGCTTGCGCTTCATCACCATACGGGTCACAAATAATGTCCCAATCCCATTAATGTACCTTTTAAAAGGGTTTGCATGGGGGGGGATGTGGACCGGGTGGGCAGCGGTCAGTAACTCCAGTTTTCAGTCAAATCCTATGGAGAGGGTAGACCGCAGTTAAAATTTACAGTTGAATCTCATTTTGAATCTAGCCCCAGCGATGCTGAGACGCGGAGCGCTACACCCCCCCCCCCCCCCCCCCCGGCCTGGCTGCCGGTTTTATCGTCTGACCACGATAAAGCCAAGCGGCCTCAACCACAGGTGACCACACCAGCTGCACCCAGCTCTCTCTCTCTCTCTTTCTCTCATGTAAATAATATGTACATATATATCTATATCTGGGGACACTGCGGCAGACTGCATGCGCCACACCAGCGGGCCTGCAGCTACGTGAGGTCTTGCTGGGGGAAGACGGCGCATCGCGGATTCGTGCTGACTTTGTTTTTGGGGTTTGGAGGCAGGTGGGTGGGTGGGAGGGTGGGTGGGTGAGTGGGGCATTCTGCTTTCTTTATCATTTTTTCTTTGTCATATTGTTGAGACTGTTATCAGCACCAATGCAGACATTCCACACTTTCAGTTTCTAGTTCTACCCAAGCCTACTCGGTATGACTCCTTTCCACTCTACAAAAACATTGTCTTGCACAGTTGTGGGTCTGTTTGTGCCCCGTCAGTCATGCAGACCGACTGGACTCACAGGGCAGACTGTCATGATTGGCAGCAGTATAAACCTTATGTACATGCTGCCTGTTGCATTTTGCCAGCACCACTTCTGTCTTTGGAAGTGCGGTGTGCAAATCTGCCGTCTCATTTCTTTCTATAAGCTTTTTGGCCAACGGTGACTTGTGAAAGAGATGCACAATTTCATCCCAGGCCAGCTAATTGGTATTGCTTTACCTACTCAGCAAGCGCTCCTCACTTGGGCAATTTGGATTGCACATCTTTTGCAGAATTATCCGTTTTAAAACTGGATTTCACAGTGTTATCTTGCCAAATGATACAGCAGTTAACCTGCATCCTTGGCTGTAGAACAGGGTTTTTCAATTACCAGCCCAGGGCTATGTGCAGCCTGCCATATGTATTCTCTGAGCCCTTTGATCATTGAGAATAAGGAAAAAATAAGGAGTTTATTTCGGTGCATCAAAAAATGATAAGGTCTACACCTGCTGTGTTGGCATATCTATGACTACAGTCACTAGAGAATAATAGCTGATTGCTAGGTGTATTTCAAGAAGGCATTGACTTTGTTTACACACACAAGGTACATTTTATTTAAAAAACGCGACGCAGTACAAGCAAAATGTTTGGTCCATATGCAAAATGTAATAAAATAAATATGGGCCCTGGGGAAAATTGTTTGAAAAACCTTGTCACAGCCCAGCTCCTTCACCACTTTTCCACACTACCACCTGCACCACTTGCTCATGGGCATCATGGAAATGAGATTGATGAAATAAGTGGAAATGTATGGAGGCCAAACCATGCCTCTGCATCACTAGCAGGTAAACGGTCTTAGACCCTAACAGTTTTTACCCTTGTCATACCTGGTTGGAGAAGAGGGTGGGATGTTGGGGGTGGGGGGGGGTATTAGAGAATCTGTCCCAACTTTTAGCTTTCTGTACATTCCATTCATCATACTGCACCCTTGAATGTCCTGATTTTTTTTAAACATAATGTTTGAAAATGAGATCTAATAACAATCGAAAAATCGCTTGTTCTGAAGACCCTGCTCAGTTTCGAGGCATCCGTTGCAAAGTCTCAGTTGTCGTACCATATCTGCTACCTCTTAACAGCTGAAAATTGGCCTGTTGATCATTGTCCCAAAGTGCTCCCCACAAGGCTTGCTTTGTGTATCTACATTAATTTCTCTCAACCCCAGGGGTAGCTCTCTGGTGCCAGCAGTAGCACACTTGTGAGCTCATACCCACATTTGGGACTGTGCTATCGAGGTGGGGCTATTCATAAATATGCCAAAAGAAATGGGCCATGTCTTCCTCAAATTCCTTTCCCCATTTTTACATGTACTCCCAAATAGCAAAGTGAATGTTTTATATGAACATGCTTTGACCATATGATTTTTTTTTTTAAACAATTATTATTACTATTCTTTTTGAACTTTACATGTATGTAACCGTTGTAAATTGTAATCTGGGCTTTGTTTCAAATCTTCTGTCAGGAATGCTATGACCGATATTCATGTTCATTTTAAACCACTGTGAAAACCCAATAAAGAGCTGGTTGTCCCTGTCTTTGGAAAAAAAAGAGTTTAAATTGTGCTTGTAGATCTTCTGAATTCTTTGTACTGCATGTTTGCGCCATGGTAGCTTTTATATGATACTCATTCAGTACCTTGTTTAATTGTCAGCCTGTGTACTTCTACTGGTTTTGAGTGTCTGAAGATTTGCTTTGCTGTGTCAGACCCCACTAATAAAATTGTTACAGTCAATGATGCCTTAACCATTCCTGTGGTGTGTTAGGTTAATGCATAATATCCTGGCCAGTGTCTGACGCTTACTTGAATTTATATCCATACCTGCAGTACTTTGCTGATCAGCTATGCAAAAGCTTTGCCACACGGTGCTGGTTTTTTTTCCTTCTTTTTCCCAGGACAGTATTTTCAGCAGAGTAGCTCTTTTATATTCACTTCTGTTTTGCTGTTGTCTGTGTGTCTTGTCTGTGAATTGGCTTCATTCACATGGGTAAGAGATGAAAACTGCCTGCTGTTGATACTAATGTTGTCAGGGCCTGACTGGGCAATGCAGGAAGGCATTTGTAAATGAGTGGACCCCTTCTTGCAAACGCACTTCTCATAGAAACTTGAACAATGATGTGTCAATTGGAGGATTCAAAATGGAAGTGGAGTTATGAGTGCTCTGTTTATAAGGAGTGGAGTGATAAATATTTCTTTGTGCTGACATAAAAGTTTCAGATAAAGCAATATTGTATCCACAAGCAGTGAGTATGGTTGAAGGTATTTTTACAGAAAAATTGCGGGGATACATATGAAATTATATTCATTACATTTTTTCGTTAGAAATGAAAGCATTACAAATCTACATAGACCTCTGCATCTTGACCTGCCGATCAGAATAAGATTTTGACCACACTGACACGTCATTCATACAGCGAGTTTCAAACATCTGAAAAATCAACTTTTCCAGACATAAATTCGTCAGTTGTTTGACAGGGCTCTGGTTCCAGTGGGAATGTTACCGTGTTAAAAATATGAATCGTCATGGAATGGAATTCATTTTGAAGGTTTCGAAAGATGTTATCAGCACTATTGGCACACTTTCCAGACTTCTGCAGATGATGGAATAAATGTAGAATTTAGTAATATCATTTTTTGTTGAACAGCGTTGCGGATGCATGAGATGCTGTGTTGTAATTAAATGGCACATGGTATCGATAGAATAGATTGATATCACTCGCATCACTGAATCTGGCATATTGTACTGACTATTATGTAGCTGAAAGCACAAAGTACTGTATATAACAAGTACTGCGTATATATTTTCATGAATGACTGTCATGTATACAACATTTTTATGGGAGTACGCTTTACCGATCAGCTTTTTAATGCAGCCCGTTCAAAGAACTTCAAACACGGTTTATCCAGTTTCTTTGGTTAGGTTCCGAGTGACGTAATCAAACAGCGATGTGTTTCTGTTCTCTGTGATTGGCCAGTTTAAGTCTGTGCGCGCTGACTGAATAACGAGCCTGCTAATTGGTTGGACGAAACTTCCTATACTAACTATTCATGTTCGTTATTTGCTGTGACAGATCTCTGTTCGCTGATAGGGCGAATTAATCCAGTTCCAGCCGATGAGAGGCAAAGACACCACTTTTGAAACTCGCTAGTCATATATTTTTAGCTAACAGAGTTGGTATGTCCATTAGCCGTCACTAGCTACTGCTGCATTAGCTAATAAAACGTTCTGCTCTGACAGTCAGTGTGACTGGTGAGTAAAATTTGTTTAGTACTAAAGTATATTTTTCTAGGTACTTTGGCTGTTGGTGACAAGCGATATTGGTCTAAAGAATGATTTCATAGCCATCTAAACTGTTCTGACTAGCTAGTTTCTTTTTTATGTTGGATGAGCTAGAGTGCTCAACATCTTACTTGGCGACAGTGTCGTGTTCAGATACTTTATAGAAAACTACGTTGTTAACGTTACTTAAATTTAAAAAGGTGAAGCTACTAAAGGGGCGAATTGGCGTAAACGAGTTCTAGACCAGTAACTGAGTTATTTTTCCTTTAAGTGTTTTTAAGGACTTGGGGCGTTCCCTACGCGCGGTCAGTGACTGGTCAACTACCCTAACGTTCGTTCTTTTGAAATTCCAAATGATGAAAAAAGATATTTTCGGCTGGTGATTACGCTCTGTAAAATTGCCTTGCAGTAATCTCTGCTCATTTTCGGACAGTATGTCAACGCCAAACCGACACTCTCAGTTAGTTACTTTTGAACAACACATAATTTACTCTCCAATTTTAATTATTGTACTGTTCATCAAATATGACTGGACTGTTGGCAGTAAGTTGTGATTCTGCCCCACCAATTAATGATGAATCCAAAAACTTGCTTTGTACAGGGCAACAGTTTTGATTGACAAAACAGTTTCCTTTAAACACTCTTCAAGAAATCCTTTTGAAAAGAACAACAACAAAGATGGCTGAATAGATATATGTGCAGTAACAACCAATAAATAATCATAATGAATTGATGTGAAATGTTTTCTCATGTCTCTCAGGTTCATAAGAACCTGCAGCATCCTGAAGGCTACATGGCTTTCTCTCCTAGTCTGCCAGCCCCTAGTGTGGTAGCTTGTAAGCCAGATCTGTCTGTGGATGCGGTGGTTGACACCCACCCACCCAAGTTAGACATTCTGGCACAAGAGGAGAGGCATGATGTTCCTGGGGTAGAGCCAGTGGTGGAAATGGACTCTGGAGAAGGGCAGGACTTGTCCATGGGAAATGCTGTTTTTAATTTGCCTTCTGTCACTCTGCAAAGTGGCCAGAACGTACAACGAGAGATTCAAGTCGGTCGTGCTAACCTGAGAACCTTCCTCACGCCTTCCTTCAAAAGCCTGGGGTTTCTGTCCCCTATACCAGAGATATCTCCCCTCAGTGGGAAAGAGATACATGGCAAACCAAGTGAGGAGATATGCGCCAATGTGATTGATGAAATCCAGCGCTACCCATACAGGACAGCCTTGCGGGCAGTCGAAGGAGGAGGATTCTTTTTTGGGAAATGCGGGAACGCAATGGACATCAGCATGATTGGAGCAGAGTCCGTGGCCAACTTCAGCTGCCTGGACTACACAATGGAGTCGTCTTGCCTGCAGCTGGAGGGGGAGGCCACGAACAAGCTGGAAAGCCTAATGAAGGCGAACGACAGGGTGGAGGAGACTGCCAAGAAGTTGGGAGCAGAAGGAGAGGAGGGAGCCAAAGAATCAGTTAGGGTTCTCAGTGCTAGCCCCTGCTTCAACTCCAGGAAAGGCCTAGTCCCCCTCATTATGGAAAAGGTGCAGCTGTTCAAAAGCCCTGGAAATGTCAGTGGCTCCAGTATGTCAGCGCTCAATGATACATACAACCTGTCTCACAGCCAGGGGAGCAGCGGTGGCCAGAGTTTGGAGCTTGAGGCTGGGAATATCACAGCAGAGGCAGCGTCTGGGGTTGGCCCAATCGCTAAAGAGGGCTCATCGTCCCAGGCCAGCAATAACAACACACTGGTGCTCCATTCAGGCGCTCCTGTAACTGACTCGAATTTGACTTTTGAAATTACGGAAAAGAGTGCAGTTGGACTCACTGCAGAGGCGGAGGCTATGGGCACAGAGAGGGCAGATTTAAAAGAAGCCCTTGAGTTGCAGTCTGGTGAGATTGTGGCCCAGCCCAATTTGACTGTTGACATTACGGAGCAGAGTGGTGTCGGAACCTGGTCGGAGGACAGCACAAAGAGTTTGGGGTTGAAGAACGGCACTTTCAATGTCCTTCCAGACCATGAGCCAGTGGCAGGACCCAATCTGACCGTGGATCTGACCACGCCGAATGTCGCCGGACCCGAAACGGGATCGACCGAACAAAGGGCGGGGTGTCAGAACGTCACAATTGAACTGCAGTCGGACCAGTTGAATGAACCCCCGGCTGGGATCAACTTGACATTTAATGCGACAAAGCAGCTGGGCTCAGAGGAAGACCCGGTTGGGGTCTGTGAAGCCGAAGGCGGGGCAGAAGGGCAGCTGGGGTCCTTGACTAAGGTGGAAAACCGCAACTGCAATTTTAGCCAAAGCCTGGACACGGAGGACGGTGGAGGGGCCAGCTTGTGGAGCCTTGACACCTCGCTGGAAATGAAGGCCAACTTTTTGGTCACATCCACCCCACTGGTCGTGCCCAAATCCTTTAGCTTCGCTACTAAACCT
The DNA here is from genome assembly GCF_013347855.1 of Anguilla anguilla. NCBI lineage: Eukaryota > Metazoa > Chordata > Actinopteri > Anguilliformes > Anguillidae > Anguilla > Anguilla anguilla. The sequence continues at coordinate 12,619,221 of NC_049203.1, forward strand.
GCCCCCTCGGAGGCGTGCGAAAGGCTGTCTGTGGTCGAGCACAGTGGAGCCTCCTCTGATGGGAATAATAGCAGTGCCTTTCCCCTGGTTCACCAGCCCCCTCCTGCTGGTGCTAAGCCTCTCACCAGGTCCCTCACCAGACCTTCCGATTTGCCTTTAAAATGTGGTGCCAAGGCTCAACCCTCAAACAGGAAGTCGCTCGCCTGCCCTTCAGGCATCCCCAACCCCAAATCGCTGCACCCACTCCCAAGGCCTCCCTCTTCCCGTTTGTCTTTGGCCCCGCCCCCGAAGACGGCGTCTGGCCTCCAGGTTCCAGGGGCTAGCTCCCTCCTGTCCTCTACTCTGACCAGAATTAGCAGGAAGACTGGGGGAGCTCTGAGGAACCTGGCAGCATCCAGCTCTCTGGAGGTACGATACCTTGGCTCTAACTGCATTCTGCTTCAGCTATTCAGCTGTAGGCACTCTCTTTTCAGTTTTAAATTGAAAGAAAACAAATGCTTAATAGATTTAAAAAAATAATAATAATAATGTTTATTCACATGCTTCATGCAGTGTTCAAGGTGCTTTATAAATGAACAGCTGGACAAAGTAAAGTCTCATAAATGGCATTTCAAGCAGACTGTTATATAGACACAAGGACAAACTGGAACTATCAAAAGCTCAAATGTCCCTATACAGCAAGCTGACCTGCTTCTTTGTGTGGTTGATATTGGCTGGGAACTCATTAGAATGAAGTGCCTGTGTGTGAAAATAATAAATAATGTGATAAAATGTTGGTTTTTTTAATATCATGATTGTAAACTTGAGTTTGAGGTCATTATAAATGTATGTAATGCTTTAGCCTGTGCTTTTGTTTAAAGGCTTCTGTTGGTTCTACGACCAGCCGTAGACGCCTTTCAATTTCTGGTGAGTATGATCATAAATAATTATTTTTGATTGAATTATTATTGGGCATCTTTCATAATCTCAAAGCCCTTTTCAGGGAAGGGAGGAAGCTGACCTCGCCCTCCACCTGGGAAATGTAGGCCTGCATTTCAGGGGGAGAGGGAGGGGAGTGGGTGAACATATTACTATATGCATTGAGAGGAAACCGTAGGAACTAAAAATTTCAACACAAAGTGTGTATCAGAGCTGGGCAGTAAAACACAACGGTCATCGCCGCCATGGAGCGTTACGGCTTTCTTTTGGCCTTTTTTCTTTAGTCATACCTGATGTGATGCTTGACATCCGAACTTCAGAGGCCTCGTGACATGCTCCGGGGGAATAAACATCACCGCTGATATCTGCAACCTGCGGCAAAGTCGCACGGTTTACATGTGATCATGTGATTTATTTACTTATTTATTTGTCAGTCGCGTAGAAACTTCGAGGCCTTGCTGCTGAGTGAATGTCTTATCAACAGCCAATAGGTAGGAGAGGTGTTGCTTTGTTTCGTGAAGCATTTCACGGGGCCTCGGATGGTTTTCTACTGCAGCAGATGTAGTTAAAGGGGGGTAAAAAGACGAAAGAAAGCCGACAGGTTACATGGCAGCGATGACTGCTTTTGTGCTTAAAAAACATTCGATAATCAATATGGCTTATCGACCAGCCCTACATTTACATTTACATTACAGGCATTTAGCTGACGCCTCTTATCCAGAGTGACTTGCACAACATTCACATAGAATTTACGTTGCATCCATTTATACAGCTGGGTACATACAGAAGCAATGCAGGCTAAGTACCTTGCTCAAGGCCAGGATACAACAGCAGTGTCCTATCCGGGAATCGAACCTGCAGCCTTTAGATTGCAAGCCCAGTTCCTTACCCGTTACACTACACTACACTGTGTCTTCTCATTCACCACCCTGCCTGGTCCCAGCTCTGCTTTCTCAAGTGTTGAATGGAAGCGTGGTGACATTAATGATTCTCTGTTTGTGATTGATCATCTTAACGCCTTTCAGAAAACAAGCTTCCCGTTTCTGGCCTGCAGAAGCCTCGAACCTCAGGCCAGCTGCCGTCCTCCTCCGACCCATCCCTGCTGGCTCTGAGGCCTACTGGTCAGACCACGTCCAAGCTGCAGACCCTGAGATCAGCGGCTGGCAGTAGACCTCTGGGTTTAGGAGGTTGGTCCTGTCCGGTCGAGGTTAAATCTAGGAACGTTTGAATCTGTGGTTAACAGAGCATAGTGTATCAGATGAACTTGGCAGAAAGATTGTGTTGTTTTGTCATACAGGTGTTTTCATTGACCCCTCCCCCAGCCACTCCCATTATTCACAGTATCTCTCCCAAACAGTGGCACCCCACATTAACCGAACCTCCCAAGCCTTCCCCCCTCAGCATCCCACCGCAGTACCCCCCAGGATAAGACAAAACCAACAAAAAGACAGATTAAACTCAAATTACATTGAGAGAGTGGGAGAAAGACGGGGGCCCCATGTCCCCTAGATCACGCCAACTACTGCAGTCATTCCTATCTGCCCATGGGACCCTGTGGGCTTGTGTTTAACTGTGTCTGTGATGTCACTTCTGACAGAACCAAAGGTAAAGAGCACACAGCTTTCCACCTCCTCCCTGAAGCAGCCACGGGCAAACGCTGGGGAAACTCTGCCCCTCTCCAAGAGGAAGAAAGTTGGTATGAGAATTTCCTTCCCTTCATTTTGACCAGTGATGCAATTTGATGTCCACGAGACAAGTGAATGCAGTTTGGTTGTATTTATTTTATTCAATTCTATGTTCTTCTAATTCTTAAAGCACTTTGTGTTTTGCTAAGCTAAATAGTGTTGTTATTATTATTATTATTATTATGGGCTATTAAAAACAGGCAGCTTCAAAATGGTTGCATGAGTTTCAGTGAAACTCTTGCTGACTTGTCTGGATTCACAGACCCTCCTTCAGCAGAGTAAACTCGTGCTTCTGGCTGCTCTGTGTCACACAGATACCCTGGCGCACGCTACCATCAGCGAGCCCCCAGGGAGTCCTGCAGGAAGCCAGAGGGGCCTCAGGAGACCAGCCTCTCTCCTCAGAGGCCCCCAGTCAAAGCTGCAGAATCTGGGTAAGGAGGCCATATCTTGAGGGGGTTGGGGGGGGTGTTTTTGGAAGTATTTTTGGTTTGAATCTTTTTCGCCAGTTCCTTGCCTGTGCAAAGTTAAGCCATGTGAAACTATGCAGAACTACTTTTTAAAAATATATAAGTTCATGTTTTTTTATTTAAATTTTTTAGATAGATTTGCTTACTGAGGGCTTGATTGCTTGAGTCATTTTTCTTCCTTTTCTTCTACTGGCTGACTAGGAGGGGGCCGGATATCTGGGGTATTGGCAACAAAAAAGTCTGGTAAGTCCAAAACACAAGGTTTTTTTTTGTGTGTGTGTGTGTTAATTACTTGCTTGGCTTTTTTTTTTGCTCTGCATGTGGTTCCTTTTGTGAAACTGAGAAATGGTAAAGCACGTGATGCATTTGTACTGGAGTATGGAGGTCTGCAGAAGACAAAATTTCTTGCCTTGAGTAATTTGGAAGAGTTTAAATAGAAATTTGAAGAGACCCTTAAAGGGTTTTAAATGTTTATCTTTCTTTGGGAGAGTAAGTCTGGGGGTTGCCATGGTTACCCTTTAAATCCTGTCTCTGCAGGCCCAAAGGCTCCCCTGCCTCCTGATGTGCAGCCCACTGCAGCCCAAGTTGGTGAGTGGCTAATTATCCTCTCATTAAGCGAGGAGATGTATCACTGCCATTCCTTCTGTTGTGTTGATATCTATGGTTCTATCCAAAATGAGCGTACTCTTATTCTCTCTGTGGTACACGGTAACCTCCTCAATCTGTGCTGTATTCCTGATGTGTTTTTGAGAGGGAACTCCAAAACTGTGGGTTGGGGCCCCACTGGGGGGTCGGGAGAGGGCCCCTGTGAGGGGGGTTATGGTGGAGGACAGAAAAATATGTTCACACATTGTGCACTTTCTTACATTCACTTCGGTCACATTAAACACGGCACCAGTCTCACGCATATTGTACACACAGCTGTTTTGACGTGTTACATTTTTTATTCTACATTTGTGTAAGGGGTGAAAATGTGTTATAAGTGTGCTTTGGGCTCAGATGATCGCTATAGACGGTATGTGTGGTGCATTATAAGCCAATCATAGAAGACCTAAGAAAGATCCACAGTAGTGCTGGTGTTTGGAGCAACGATTAGTGTGCAAGCAGTGTTCTTTCTTACCATTCTTCTTTGCTCTGCACACAAAAAGGCAGATATGCATGTTTTACTTCAGTAAACAGTGATCTCCCTTGTCATCCTGTCCCCTAATTAGCCCCTCCCTCAGACGTGAGCAGGCCTTGCGATGATGACCCGGGAGTAACCAATGAGGGTGCAGGAACGCAGGCCACAGGTACAGCCCCTTTCTCTCACTGCCTGTGAGCTGTGGGGGGATTACAGCTGCCAGGATTTGACTGAAGCTGAGAGTGGTGACTGTGGCCAGCAGAGGGCAGTGTCTCCACAGAACCACAGCCTGTCGACTCCCCTCACTGTGCATCACACTTAAAGCCCTTCTGCTTCTTTCAGGCTGTGAAGACTGTGCAAGGTATCGAGAGGAAATCGCCAGGCTGCGAGCAGGTACCCCACTGTTTGTCTGTTGTCTTTTCCTTTTTTTTATGGAAAATAAATTATTTATGCACAATGATGTTAATACAGAAGACAAAATAACGAAGGTGCAAGCTTATGCACAGAGAATGAAATTAAAGCATAAAAATGAAAAATAATGGGTGGTGATGGTGAGGACAAGACAAACCTGGTGTTAGGAGAAAAACAGTTTAGGGGGAAAATTAGTAACTCATTTTATGATTGACTTGGAAGCACATTTATTTACATCATTCTATTCGAGCGAGCACATTTTCCACAACTTGTCTAGGCCCACGAAGAACTAACAGCCAATAGTTATAAAGTGTCCTGAGTATTGAGATGAAATTCAGTTAGTGGTTTAAACAGACCTAACTAATCACAAGATTTTGGCTTTGGGGTGGGGCAGTAAAATGTTCTCCGGTGCATTTAGGAGTTGGGTATCTCACACTTGCTTCCACTTTGGCTTCAGCTCCTGCTTTTTCTCTCCATTAGAACTTCAGGAGCGAGACCAGAGGACCTCGTAGAGGAGCAAGTGTTGCCACGAAGCCGTAGCTAGGCGAGCGGTAAATTAAAGTAAACTTTGGTAAATATTGACATGTTCCTTGCCTTCAGATCCTTGTGGATTGCTTTTTGACTGCAATTTCTGTTCTTTTGCAGCAATCTGCATGGGAGTACTTTTTAAATTTTTTTTTTAAACTAATGAAAATACGTATTGTATTCAATAAAGTTTCTGTTGAATAAGTCTTAAATCCATTTCACAGCGGTAGTTGTGTGGGTTTAGGTCGCTGGACATGTGACCAGCGCTGGCGTGTTTTGTAATGGGGCCAGCCAGTGAATTCAGTCTTGTGCTTTTGAGTGGGGGGGCGGGAGTGGGCGCAGAAGAATTTCCTGGTCGCGGTTAATTCTGTGAATCTGGGGGGGGGGGGCTGTGCTGTGGCAGAGGCCGTAGAGAGGGTCTGGATCCAAAGCGGAGTTTCTGCCAAAATCCCCCTGCACTGCACAGCTCGGTGCTGTCATGTCTGAGCTTCTCTATAAACCCAACACCTATCCTCTTTCTCTCTCTCTCCCTTTCTGTTATTCTCTTTTTCCTCTCTCTCCCTTTCTGTCATTGTCTTTCTCTCTCTCCCTTTCTGTCAGGGGCGACATAGCTCAGGAGGTAAGAGCAGTTGTCTGGCAGTCGGAGGGTTGCCGGTTCAATCCCTACCCTGGGCGTGTCGAAGTGTCCCTGAGCAAGACACCTAACCCCTAACTGCTCTGGTGAATGAGAGGCAACAATTGTAAAGCGCTTTGAATAAAAGCGCTATATAAATGCAGTCCATTTGTCATTCTTTCTCTCTTCCTTTCTGCCATTCTCTTTCTCTCTCTCCCTTTCTGTCATTCTTTCTCTCTCCCTTTCTGTCATTCTTTCTCTCCCACTTGTCCTCTCTTTCTCCCGTGCGCATGCTCACTTGCTTACGTACACGCTTGTTCGCTCACTCACACTCGCCCACATACGCCACTCATTCTTTCACATCCCCTGATGTTCTTATTTTTGCACCATAAATAAAATGACCTCAAAAAATGTTAATTAAAAAAAATAATGAAATAATTTTGTACTTTAAAATGCAGGATTACTTGTTTAACATTATGTGGCAAGGAGTAGGTCCTGAAAGCAGTGTTGCCTTTGACCTATTGAAAAAGAAGGGAAACAGATGCATGAATCTTGTGTCTTATAAATTGGGTATCTCAAACTCCAATACTAGAGGCCTGGAGTGTCTGCAGAGTTTGGTGGTTTCCTCTGCCTTAAATCTGCAGCCCAGAAAAAGTCCAACACTTGCAACTACCTGAAAGTCAAACTTAAGGACAAATTTGATTATTGGCCCAGATGTTCTAAACCTTTCCACTCTGCTCCTTGGAGTTGTAAAGTGTTCTTCCTGTAAGACGTGCAGAGCGTAGGTGCCGCTGTATGTTCAAAACATTAGAATTCTCTCTCTGTAACTGAATCTTCTTTCTCGAGAGCCAAAAGTGATTTTCCTCAGTCTAAATTCTAGATGTTGTGCTGTATCTTGTCGCCCACTTGAGTGAAATAGTAGGATTCTCACTTCAGCAGATGAACTGCGACAAGGAACTAAACACACCAGGGTTCGGAACCACCCCCAAATGAACTAAGTGCGAAAACCATCTTAGATGACAGTGTGGAACAAATGCATGGGAAACAACTTTGGTGACTGTTTCACTGACATTAGCATGGCTGAAATGATGGGCTTAAAAATGCATGGCAATGAACAAAGATTGTGATCTGTCCCAGAAATTAAGAGTGACAAACTGTTTCTAAACAATCTGTCTGTCGAATGAATCAGCTCCATCAAAACCAGTTCCCTGATGTAACATTTTTTTCTTATCCTGGTAAGCCTAAACAGGCAACAGAGGGAGAAAGGAAATTTAAAAGAATGGGGAAGATACATAGAGTAGCATACAATATACATATATTTCTTAAGAAATGTAATCAAATAATAAATACAGGATGTAGTCAAACTGGGGGATATTTTGCAAAGCAAGATTGCTGAGTTAGCTGGATAACTGTGCTAAGTAAAACCCAGAATAGCTCTTTTAACTTCTGTCCATATTCCAGATTTTGGGGGGTTCTGGGTTTCACTCAGTGCAGTTATCCAACTAACTCAGTAATTTGGCTTCATTAAACAGGCTCCCGGTTGGTCACAATGCACAAACTTTAAAATGAGCACATAAAGAAATATAGACATGAATGCACAATATCGAAAGACCACAGGACTTGGGGGGGGTATTTAAGAGTGCTTATTTGTGATGTGCGTAATCTGCTTGTGTAACATTTAAAAATGTATAAAACACAATAGAGTGTGCTGGGTTTTCAGCATGATGGGTAAATATGTAGCCAGCAATTTGACTGCATCCAATAGAAAGTTAATTCAATTTTTCAGTTATATTCAGTTATATTTTTCAAGTTATAACAAAATTATTAGACCCTGCATGAAATAACTTGGTATGTATTTGAATATAGACATATGTGCGCAAAAATATGTTTGGGTTGGTATGTGAATATACATGTATGTGAGTGGACGGGTATACGCGTTCAGATATGTATTGTCTATGCATGTATATGCCTACTTTAGTCAGACATTTTCTTTTTGTCAGTTATTTTTCTCTGCCCTTTCATCATGTTTTGAAGTGAAACAGCAATACCACGGCAAACCTCCTTTCACTTTCTCTGAAATGGAATTTAAATTGGGGATGATTCATCAACATAAACCACCTGATTGACATGTCCTCCTTTTAACACTGACCTTGGCTGTGCCCTTACAACCCCTATTGGAGTCCAAGTAATATAACCGTATTTTCCCTCCTTTTAAAAAGGCCAATAGTTTCCAGCCATATCCAGTTGGATTAAATTAAGTTAGAAGTGCATCTCCTGACTAAAATTGTGACTGTCGTCCCACACTTATGCCAGTGGACAGAATTATGTCCGTATAATGAATATGCAACAATTGGATCAGTCTTGCATTGTCTGATATCCTATAACCTGGATTCGGTCGAGACGGTATCTGCATTGCGAAATGCTGCCGCAGCACTACTTATACACATGCTGTGGCTGATCTGAAATCAGTGGTCCCTGACAGAAATGAGGAGTGCCTTGCTCCGTACATGTGGTCTTGATGATCTGGGCTCAGTGTTGCTGAGGGGAGCAGGCAGGTAATCAGGTTTGAGTGCAGCCTAATAATGTAATGCTTCACTTCTGCCCCTCACTTTCGACTGTCTGTTAGAGCTTGGAGGAGTGTGTAAAAAAAAAAAAAAAAAGAAAAGTGGTTTTTGATTACCTTTGATTTAAAAAACAAAAACATGCAACATTCTGAGTGGCAGAATGCCCCCACTAATGAAAACAAAAGTACAGAAATCACACAAACAATCTGACGTTTCTATAAAAGGGTTGGTTACGGTTTTCCAAACATTTATGGGATTTTGTTTTGCATATGCTCTGAATCGAGCTCCAAATACAAAGACCTTTATACAGAAGGAGGGCTACATCATGAGTAATTTTAGTAAACTTGTTTTGACAACCAAAACAACCATAGGAAATATTTAATAGAAAGAATGGCAACAAATGAAAGTTTGTGTGATAATTGGCTTGCCGTGCCTTTATTTTATCAGTAATAGGATTGAATTGTGTCATTAGAATGTGATTTGGCATATTTATGGGGAGTTGGCCAGCCAGACACCAAATGTATTTCATATTGATAATTTTACAAAGTGCAGAGTACACCATGTAAATGAACTCAAATTTCATATACAGCAAAAAGGTAGATGTACAGCCACAGTAGTATTAGTAGTATTAATTTTCACTTGTAGGGGCCATTATATAATCCATTAACAAGTGGCCATTTCAGGCAACTGCTCACTGGTAGGCACATAAATGTCAAAGAACATTAAGTTTTTCACAACAGGCTGAAGTTCATAATTCTTTGAAGTGTGGGCTGTCTCGTTAGGCCACCCACCCTGCTGACTTTAAAGAGCCAGTGAAAGGACAGCCTTCAGGCTGGAGGGGGGAAAACGTGACTGTGCAGACAAGTGACCACCTACAAAATTGTTTTAGTATGGGGTCAGTGAACTTTTTCTGCACTGTGAGAATGAACTTGGGAAAAATTCCTCACTGTTGCTTATTCAGCTAATAGGAAGTACAAAGCTGTGGTTTAAAATGAAGAACAGTCAATATTGAAGTTCAGCATCTTTTTATGATATTCACTTGTGAAAGCTCCTTTCAGCGAACCAAGATGATGGCACACTGCCCAAAACACACACACTCATAATAAGAATTAGTATTAGAATTAAATGCAAATATGCATTTTGTTTCTTACAAACATAACTTGGTGACTTCAGCAAGCACTAAAACTATCTCAACAAATGGAGTTTGTGAAGAAAAAGTCCAACACTTGCAACTACCTGAAAGTCAAAGTTAAGAACAAACTTAATTACAGGCGCAGATGTTTAAAACCACTTCTCTCACTTCTGCAGATAAACTGAGACAAAGAATTAAACACACCAGGGTTTAGAACCACTCCCAGATGAACTAAGTGCGAAAACCATCTTAGATGACAGTGTGGAACAAATACAACAACTTTGGGCTTAGCGACTGTTTCACTAACATTATCATGGGTGAAATGCTGCGCATAAAAATGCACGGCATTAAAAAAAAGACTTTGATCTATCCGAGAAATTGCGAAGATAGCTGTTCCTAAAAATGTTTATATTTGTTTGAATCATATCGAAGTAGGCAAACATCTTGTCTGCCGATGAATCAGTTCCATCAAAATTAGTTCCTTGACCTGAATAACGTTTTTTCTTTTCCTGGTAAGCCTTACCCTCCCACAGAATGGAGGTTCCACCAGTTGCACAGCCCTTTTTAGGGGGGTGTAACACGTCTGTTGCAAATACCTTCACTTGAGACTATAGTTTGGTTACTGTACCACAACAAACCCTCAGCCTCCTGCCTTGACGCACCTGCATGGTTACCAAATTTGGTAATGTTTTCCGGCAGTGTCCTGTGACAAGGTTCTCGAGTAAGCTCTGAGTGAATCAAACTGCAACGCCGCGCTCGGGTGACTCTAGTAGTACGCTAACATTCAAAGCATCGCTTTCTGCCTATACTTGTGAAACATAAATTGACTGGATTCCTCGTTCGCCAGAAGCTGAGAAGGTCATTTGGCATTGGCAGTCCAACATTGCACTGACGTAACAAGCTACCAACAGGGTACGTGTTCCAGCTGTTTCTTGGATTGTGTTTATTTTTCTATGGCTTTTCAGAAAACTATATATCTAGAAATCGGTTGGAGTAAATAAGTTGCCGACCGTAGCCCATCAGCTTGCGAGCTGGTTAATAATAGGCTATAACTAGCAAGAAAGCAAAATGACAGCGGCATTATTGAGTATTATTGCATGTGTACTCAATCTTAGTGATGCTTGATTTGAGCGCTTACACGCGCTGTCTAAGTGTAGTCTATACTTATGTACTGAAACTTATAGCTCCATGCCAGTGTGTCGCTTAACGAAATGATGTAGCTGGTTTGTGTTAGCTAACGTTTGTTTTAATCCACGGGGTGTACAAAAATGAAAAGCACAATAAAGTATTTAATGCATTTGTTCAGCTAGCTAACACTGGCAAGCAAAAATCAGCTATAGGCTACTGATTGTCTAGTTAACGTGGAAGTGGGTCATATCAACGCATCAGTTAATACATAAATTTAAGGCTCATTTGGTCTCCGTAGTGTTGAAAACCAGTTGAAGTTTCCTTGCAGACTAGTTCATTTTTGTTTCATACAAATACAACTGTTGATTTAATTGCTATCAAATTGTGGTAACTCGGTTACAACGACGCTCGCCACAACACAGTAGCTAACTAACAACCCGAACCCAAACGACGGGATCAAGTCAAATGACTCAGCTGTCACTTCAGCCCCAGGGCACATACAAATGCAAGTAATTTAGCTTCCGTGGCTGATGTTTGCCGTTTACCTACAATTTTACCTACCAAACGTTAGCTGGCTAGCTTGGTATATGCATTCAGACCATTAAGTAACATTCAATGCCTACTGTGCAGCTTTGCCATTTTAAATGCTCTTTCCCGCCTTAACAATTTTTAAATCGTGCAGTTGGAATGTTTGTCAATATTAGCGCATATCAATTTTCTCAATTCATGTGCCATTTTTATTCGTACTGACAATTTAACGAAGTTGAAATTGCTGTATAACGTTAGAAACAGTCGCCGTTTTAAGAATTTATATGAATAATTTAGGCTAGCCAGCAACATGCGCAACGCTCCTGCAGAAACGTGCATAACGGTGAATGAACTCATTTTATATACGTGTCTAGACTATTACAGAAGTAACATCTGCCAGAATTATTTCAGTTACTTAATTTATCTAGTGTAGCGTCTGACCATCAGTCGGGATCAAGTTGTACTTGAACTAGTTGAAGTCCTTCGAACGTCACGTTTGTTGTAATTAGGACACTGGTTTTATTTATATTTTAGTATAAGTAGTTGCATATGCATACGTAGAATTAGGTAGATTAGACTGGATATTAAAATGGATGGTTAAGTCGCTCAAGTGATATTTTAGAACGGACGATCCCCAGGTATTTTGCTGTAGATTTTTTTTGGAAATGCGCTACTAAAACGTCACTGGTTCCAGAACCGACAGCCGTTTGGTTATAGTATGTTGGCTAGCAGTCAGTGCTGCTTGGCTACGGGTCTTTTTGAATAAATGGCTTTTAAACTTTCTTGCCAATCAGTTTGAGTTATGTAAGAGAGCTGGAAACATTTTAGAACTAGATGCGTAGAGTGAAATCCATAGGCTTTTGCTTTTACTTTTTTGGCACAAATATATGCCTGCCAATCCCTACCACTGTAAAACATGGATTGCGCAGCCGCTTGCATTGTGTTTTTGGAGGAATCTCATGCATTGCTCAGTTAACAAAGTCAGATCTTAATCTTGTAAAGGAGAAACTCTGCTGTTGGTAACATTATGTTTTCAGACTACTCAATACAGGAGTGAGTGTTTTTAAAAAAAAAATTTTACCAGTGTATATTTCTTCTTGAATTTCGGGAGTTTGTAATGTAGGGCAAGGACGATGCTTCTGATGTTTAATGTGGAAATTAAGGATCAACATATAATTCAGCTCTGTGTAATATTGGAAGATTCCAGCGTTGGGCTGTATATCTGAATGTTTTAATCTGATAAAGCGATAGAGCTATATAAATTTAATCTTGCTCTTGTACAAACAAGATGAACTATCGACCCTTGTTCCTGATATAATGGTTGAAAATGAAGAGTGTTTACAGTAGTTGTATGAATGATGGGCACTGACAGATTGCAGACAGACTGCTGTCTAATAGGATGCTGGAAGACTTTTATTTCCCCAGAGATGGTGAATGGTGTCTCCCCTTCAGTGCTGTCTTCCCATCCTTGTTGGTGTGTGTGTGTGGCAGTCTGGTACTTTGTTCTTTGATGAGATTTCCAGCATTGGAAATGAAGAAAGAAGAGGTTTGAGGTGCTACTTTGACTCAAAAAACGTGATTGGTTTGTATGACGATTCAAAAGTGGTTAGCAGATGGATACATTTCTTTCTCGTAAGAAAGCAGCACATCAATAAAGTCTTTTTAATATAAAAAAAAAAAACGACTGGAATTTTAAAAATCACATTGCTCCAGATAGCTTCACTGGAAATACAGGCATATGGTCTGGTTATGTGGTCTTGCAGAACGAGTTTAGCAACAGAAAAGGCAAAGTGATCAATACTCTTGCACGAGTCCGAGTAGTAGCGGCTCTGACGCATGTTCAGTCGGCAGCGTGAATTTCACGTACGGTCCTGCTCAATCCGGTTCAGTGTATAGCGATCTTACTATAGCGGCCAAACTGCGTGTAGCGTTTGTGTGTGACCTGACAGCTGGAAAGAGGTTGGCAGCAAGTATTTGTTCAGGTGTGTATGAAGCGTAAACACTGGACTTGCGTCTGAACGTAACATATTTGTGGTGTCCTGCACGTATGTGAAGTTAGTTGGCAGGTTTTGATGTTTGCTCACTCTTCCATTTCATTTAGGTTTTTTTCTTCTTCATTTTTTCCTCACTGTTGCCCGAAAATTTGTAACATTATTAAAGTTTTGATCCCCATACAGTGAAAAATTGTTGGTTTGAAAGATACAGCAGTAATTTGACTTGGTAAGCGGGTGGCTTGATTGGCATCATTGCCTTGAATCAGTTAGCCTCGCATAGGCAGAGATGCTTTATTAAAATGCTTGCATTCAATGTTTACAGTGTTGCTGATACATGTGGCGTGGAGTCTGTAGGGACTCTCAATGCATATATCACCCCCACTCATATGGTTGGGGGTTAGACCCCTGTTATGGCACTTCCTTTGCTGTAATCCCTTTTTGATCTGTTGCCCTCTCTGCATTTCCCCTGTCTAAATAAAGTAAAAATAGTGTTAAAGATGCGCAGTCTGTCCTCTCCCCTTTAAAAGAAAAATAAAGGAAGCTTATTTGGAGGGTAAACTGGGTTACAATCAACCTGCAGGTGCCTGGCTTGTGTGTGTGCATGTGTGTGTGTGTGTGAATGAGACAAACAGAAGGTAGTGAGTCACCCTCGTCAGGTTGGCTGCGCCTCTCTCTCTCTCCTCTCAGTGCTCATCTGTATGTGCGGCTGCCGGTCTGGAACGTTCCTGATGTCGGCTGAGTAAATGAGTCTAGATTGGCTGAGTCACCCCGGGGGGTCCCAGGAGCGGTGAGTCATGCAGAGGGGGCCGCCATCTGCTGCGTAAAGGCGGGCGTCGCTGCTGCTCGGCTCCGGCAGGTCGTCGCCGAGTGCCCGCGGGGCGCCCTCTCCGTGCCTGGCCCGTGTGTCGCCGTCTCTTCTGCCATCGGCGTTTGGGGAGGGGGGGCGGGGGCGGCAGGCACTCCAGGGCCCTGCCATTGAGGAGGGGGCTCATTTGAATCACACAAACGGCTGGCTCTCTCAAGTCACAATTTAAGCAGCCCTTACATCCCATTACATTCATTAAGCGGACACTTATGTTAAGCATCCTAGACATTGCACTGTCCGGTATCCGCTTTGTAAAGAACTGTCCTGGGATATGTTGGAGTCTATGGGGGTGGGGGGTCCAGTCTTCTGGTGTGTGTGTTGTCAATGTGGCAGAAGTAATGAGTTTGCCCTTTTTTCACGGTATGTGTTCCTGTGAATAGTGATTAACGATGGAGTGTGTGTTCGTGGCAGCCGCCTCATCCTTTCACAGAAAAGCAGTGGAGATGGGGGGGGGGGGGGGGGTAACCATGGCAACCTAGGTCCCAGATTCCAGGAGCTGCCATGGTTTTCAACCCTGTGATTTCAGCATACCTCACGAGCGATCTTCTACCCCCCCACCCCCTTAAAAGTTTCTTGCTGTTGCCACATTAGGAGGTGGAGAGCGGGGAACGGAAAGTGTTTGAAGTAGGTAACTTGCATGTGGCTGTGATTGCCCACCTGAAGGCAGAAGATAATATGAACGGTGATATTTAAATGTGACTGCTGTCCCGAGTTGCTGCCAATTCAAGAAATGAAATGCAGTGAATTAGTTAGCCTAACTGAAAAAAATCGTCATAGAACATTATGGGCTTTTTGTGATTCATGAATGGAATTTCAGTTCAGCTCACTGAACTTTTATGGATTTTTCCTCGACCTCGCTGCTGTTAAAGAAGACTGGTGTGGCATTACCGAATGCTTAATTCTTCTCTCTCTTATTTTCCTGTGTGGGCTAGACCACACGCCACGTTTCCTTTGTGTCGAATATAGACGCTTATTTATTCTTGGCAGAAGTCACTTATTTTAAGTGATTAGAGGCTGTTGTCTAGGTGGAGCCCCCACATATGGAGTCTTGGTGAAGTGTCACTGTGACACAGCTCAGTGAAGATGCAACTTTACAGTATCAAGACAACATAAAAGGCCAGCCAAGCTGTGGCAGAGGAGCCCAGAGACTGCTGTAAATGAGCATGGAATGGCCGAGCAGGAGGAGGAAGCACAGATTGTCAAAACTCACCAGATACTCAGCTCCTATTTTCCACATCATATTGGAAAGTTTGGCTTCAACATCAGGGAGGCAGAAATATCTATATAGTCTGTGACAGAAAACCTATACATAAGAGGCTGAGGGAGTTGCTTACGTCCTGTGTGTGGAAGGTTGTGTAACCGGCGATAATCCTCTTTGTGCTGGCCACACTGTGGAGCTGACACAACCATTCATAGAAATGTGAAACCCCCCACTCTCTGACAGGCTGACCTTGAAAAACAGCCCTGTCTCCACCCCACCCCCTCATTATCCCCTCCTCCTACGACGCAGTCCTATTAGGCCTGTTAAAATTTCAATTAGTGTCACTGTTACCTTTCTCTTACAGATGGAGCGTGTGGGTAGGCGATAAGTGATCCCTTCTGTGGTGTAAGGAGGGGGATCAAGGATCATATGAACACGAGTCCCAGCAACACTGCAGTCACTGGCCCCTTAGCCAACTGTCTTTGTACTTCCTTTGTTGCCTCGGCAACAGAAACTGGAATTGCGTGCCTTTTTCAGTGGAGAGAGCTGTGACTGGCTGCTGTGCTGCTCTGATGTCTACGGCAGTGTGGTGTGTCAGAGCCCTGTGTCAGGTGTACCCTGTGTCAAGTGTACTTACGCCCAGTTCAAAGCTGTGAGAACACACGGGACAAGAAACAGTAAGTTTTCGAAACAAAACTAAGTTCTCAAAACAAATTCTTCGGAATGTCACTGAGAAAAGAATGCAGATCAGAACTGCGATGAACAAATTAGATGGCTGTTTCCATAACGACAAGTTCTAAGTCAGTTGTGCGCATCAATCTAGTCTTTTAACTGCGTTTTGAGTTGCCTGAAGATTTAGCATATTGCATCTCCCAAGATCACACCTGGTATTCTAAAATTGTGTGGTTGCACTGAATACATTTTTTTCTTTAAGCATTCTGAAACTCTTGATGGCTGATGAGTTTTTATTCGAGCCTGCCTTTAAGTGTAATCCCCTCTCTCACCTCTTCTAAACTTCTCGCGCTGGTGGACTGCCTGTTGACGGGGGCTGAGGCCCACTGGTGGGTCACACGATGGATATGGAAAACAAAATATTTGACAAAATACCTTTTATGATTTTTCCAATTACAGTAAATGCATTTCTTTTTTAGAGAATTAATATTAATTTATTAAAAACATATTTTTATGAGTCCTAATGGTATTAATGAGGTGGTTTATTTTGTTCCTGTCATAGGCTGAGTCAGTAAGCCCATTGGGGCTGTGTAGGCAGGTGTGAATGGTGCTAAAATTCTCGTTTGTCCTCACTGAGGGTCAGGCCAGTGAGTCTGCGGTGTTTGGCTCAGTGTGCCGTAGCCCTTTGGTAGTGTTGGCTCCCCGTGTGTGTGGAGTGCTCCAGGCTCTCCCTTTCCCACGGGACTGCGCAGGTGTGTGGGTGCAGGGGCTGTGCATGTAGACGTCTGTGTCAGATTAGATGTGCTACCTTTCAAGTTCCCCCTTCTCACTCCTGCACACCAAAACCCCCCCCCCCCCCCAAATCGCTTCCCCCTACCGCCGCCTCCGAAATCACAGAATCACACTGCGTGCCTAAGAGTCTTTGAGCGGTTTAGCGAATTCCACCCCAAGCACGTCACGCTTGTCTGAGACAGACGACCTCAGTCACCTGGACGGACGGCGCTAATCTCCGCCGCCGCGGAGGGGTGGGAAACGCTGCTGGGCCAGCCTTGAGAACGGCGCCGTCTCCCCCAAAACCCCCTTCCCCTTTCAAGTGCACATGGTACGCTCCAATCTTGGTGGGCTGATCAGTCCGTGTCTGCAGTTCAGTCTTTTGTTCCATTAAAAAAAAAAAATTATTTTAATTGGTCTAATTTGTTTTGGCAGAAGTTTTTTTTTTCTCATTGTGACAGGAATTTTGTTGGCTCAAAAAAAGAGAGAATTTTTGGCACTTAGTACGTCCACTGTGGTCCTCAGCCGGCTTCTGTTTAGCTCGCTGTTGGGAACTCTGGGAACTTTCATGAATTGCCTAGTGAATATAAAGTAGAGTATTGAATAGAATAGAATATGCTTTACTGATCCCGTTTATTAAATACACTTTATTCAATTAAGTTACCATAAGCAGCTGACAACATAAGAAATGAAGCTACAAAACTAACACATATAATAAATGAGAAATCTTAGCCTTTGTCCATATATGGGTGTGACTACCTTTGTTTGAAGTTTCTCTTGCATTCCAGAGAAAGTGTGTGTGTAAATTAGAGCCCTGCTGCTCTTGAAGGCTTGGAACACTATCACTGTGATTCTGTCTGGTTTTACACCCTGAAATCATTTGAGAAAGACACAGAAATTTCCCTTTCAGTGTTTCCGGCAATTTCCACGGGGCTGTAGTATTCAGCTAAGCCTTTCCCACCCCCACACGCCCCCCCCCCCACACTACCCTGTTATTAGTGGGATCACTTGCTGAGCTTACATAAAGGCATACTTTTGTGTGTTGATATTTCTTCTGGTCGGGCTGGCGGACGTCTCTATATTTGGGGGTGCCGTGTCGCAGGAAGCCTGCGTCCGTGTCGATAACGAAGCAGGTATCGGCCCACGGTTTGATCTCGGACATCTTTTGACCCTTTTGAACCTCCCGCAGAGGAGCGAGGAGCCTGGAACTGAAATAACTTTGCTTTCATTGGGGGACGGGAAGGACAACAAACGATTCCTGTTCTTATTGATGTGCTGATACGGGGAGAAATGAGCTCAGTTACGGTAATCCAAGCAGGGTGAGCCCGCGTTAGGGCGGGGCCTAACGGTTAGGGAGCTGCGCTCTCTGCGGGTTCGATTCCTAGGCGACCCATTGCAGGTGAGCATTGCATTGCATTGCTAGCCTGACTTGCTTCAGTGCACAAGGCAGTCCCACTGGATGAAGGACATTATAAAGAAGTGGGAGAAGCCTCAGGGTTGGCTGGAACGTCTTTTCAGCTCGACGTTTGGCGAGCAGATCCATCCCAGAAAAGCGGATGAGGTCGCTCGGTCGGCTGCTTTAAGGGGCCCGTTAAGTGTTGAGTAATGGTGGAAGCCAGCCTGGTCCGTGGCTGGGCGAGCCCTGGGTGCAGGCGCTGGAGGTGAGAGGTGGTTTTTGTGTGCAGCGGGCCGGTCCGTCGCACAGACTGCGCCTGATGAAAATTTGATGGCGCCTGAGCTCAGCGAGCCCCGGAGAAACCCGATGCTCCTCTCCGCGCCGCGCCGCGCCGGACGGGGAAATCCGCGCCAGGGGGTGGCGCTTCATCTGGCTCCGCAGCCTTTGTAGCCATTGTTTTATGGGGGCGCTGTTTGTTCCGTCCCCCCCCCCCCCCCCCCCCCGTGGAGAGCACGGCGGGTTCTCTGGACCGTTTCTCTTTGATGACTGCGATTGTACGCGGTCCTCTATTGTGTGACCTGTTGACCGGGGTCCAGGTAGAGCGGGTCCTCGTGCGCCTCTCCTGTGGAGGTTCGTGTTTCAAACTTCCCACGCCATCTTCTCGGACCAACCCTCTCACCCCTCTTATTGTCTGCCCCTTGCCCCCTTTGCCCTCTCTCGCTACTCTTTCTTTCTGTTTTTCCTTTTCCCTTTTCCTATCTTCCCTTTCTGAATTATTTTTTTTTGTTTTGCCAAAACGAAGAAAGAAGCAACCTTTGCACTAGAAAGTGAGGTTTGTGAGTTTTCAGGAGGTGCGAAGTCTACAGGCGCTTTAATGACGAGCGTTTGAACATGGAAGCTGACACGAGCGCGCGTAACGCTCGTGACGGCCCCTTCGTGCGCTCGGTCACGTCTCCCCTCCGCCTCCCCCGCCAGCGCGGCGGTAACTCCCGCTCGCGTCGCGGCTGTTGCCATGGTTTCCGCACCGGCATCGCGTTTCAAATGTCAGGCAGCCGAGCGCCTGCGGGGCGCGGCCCTGTCAGGTGTCAGCGCACGCGGTTCTGTGTGCGGCTGTGTGCGGGTTCAGGGGCTCCGGAGATAACGCGGGGAGCACGCGGGGAGGCTGCCGGCCCCGTAGGGGGCAGCGCTTACGCAGTCCCTGACCTTCACCCCCGGTCGCACCGCTGGTAAACAGAGGCCGCCCGCTTTGTACATCACTGAGGGAGTGTGTGACGTCCTAATACCTCCCAATGGGTTAGAGGCAGCCTCTTAGCAAATTTATTATTATTATTATTTTAGTTATTATTATTGTTGCCTTCTTTGTGGTAGTACCCCGCCTCTTAAAAGAAAGACACTCAGACTTTTGCAGAATATTGTAGTAATATATTTAGTAGTTATATAATAATAAACTTTATTTGTAAAAACTTGACAAATAAAATAAAAAGCAAGGAAAAATAAATAAGAAATGAAATCTGTAAAACTGTGTGTGTGTATGTGTATTTGTGTGTGTGTGAGCGTGTATGTGTGTGTGAACATGTGCGTGTGCATCTTACATAAGTGCAGATTTATGCAATCACTACTGAGCTGCTGATGGGAATGGCAAATACAAGTCGTACTCTGGATGTTTTTACAAGCGCTGCCATTGCACAACCTGCCAGCCCTTACGTTTGTGAAATGAAAGGAGCATACTGTACCTCAAAAAGTTACATTTGGACAGCAAAGCTTAAAGGGTTTGTGCTTAATTACTATCCTTTGCAGCAATTCTTGTTTTTGCGCACAGGGTGTGGTGTTGTAGACAGTGAAATTAACAGAGATGCATTTCTTGTTTCTTGTTTCTTGTTTTTCCTCCTCTACTGGTAGTAGTTTGGTCGGTGATGTCCCGTTGCATGTGAACAGTATTAACCTCCGCTCTCCCCCGTTCTCCTTTCACCAGGAACCCAACGAGCCTTCCTCTCTCCGCTCTCTCCCACGCTCCCCCCGCGTGCCACGCCCGCACCCGCCATGGCCGGTAAAAAGTTGGCGTCCTTCGGCAAGGCCCTGCTGCGCCGCCGGGCTCTGGACTGCTCCCAGGAGGAGTCGCGGTTCGCCCGCTGCCTGTCCACGCTGGACCTCATCGCCCTGGGCGTGGGGGCCACCCTTGGGGCCGGGGTGTACGTGCTGGCGGGCGAGGTGGCCCGCGAGAAGGCGGGGCCCGCCATCGTGCTCTGCTTCCTGGTCGCCGCCCTCTCCTCCGTGCTGGCGGGCCTGTGCTACGCCGAGTTTGGCGCCCGCGTCCCCAAGACCGGCTCCGCCTACCTGTACAGCTACGTCACGGTAGGCGAGATCTGGGCCTTCATCACCGGCTGGAACCTCATCCTCTCCTATGTCATTGGTGAGTCAGGATGGGGGGTGTGTGGGCTAAAAAAGATGCTACAATTTCGAGGCAGTGTCAGTACGATTTAGGGACTTAAACACAATGCAAGGGCCTGGGTTCAGTAAACCTTTGTCCTTCATTTTCATTGACAATTTAATTCAAGCACAGCTTGGCAATTTCAGCCATCACAAATATTAACTCACCAAGCTCTACATGGCGAAAAAAAAAAATAATGAAGTAAGGATTTAATTTATTCCTTAGTCAAAATGTAGGACAAATTTCAAATGAATCCAGGCCAATTGGCTGATTAAAACCATAAGCAAAACCATGGTATGGAGACATACATGTATGCCTACACCCCGTGTCAAATTAGCAGGATCCAAACAAAATGTAAAAAGAAGCTTTGACACTCAGGGAATTTAATATGAGAGGCCATAGATGCCAAACTACTATGTGTACTATGTGTGCCATTTTGAAAGTTTGCATGCGCTCTCTTTTCTAAAGGTTTAGCAGAGTGTTTATTAAAGTGATTATCTGGAAGAGGGCAGCTAATGCACTGTGTAATTTGACAGGCTGCTACCTGTTCGTGGTTCTATTTTAAGGAACATGCAGCTAGCGAACACTTTCACAAGCAGTAGCGCACAAATGTCCAAACGAGTCCTGCTATTTATTGACGCAAACTCAACTCAGTAAAAAAAAACTATGTGGGGTCATTTATGATTTGAAGGTGTGGCTGAGGTGTGACTGGCACGGCCAATCAGGATTCTTTCCTTGGGAATCTGATGCAACTGCCCTTTTGCGTCAGAATTGTCCTGTGTGTGAAGCACGTGCCTCTTCCTCACACTCTCGCTCTCACGGTGCATCCTGCTCTTAGCACGGCATTGAATAACAAAGTGCGGTTGCTAAACGACTGGAAATGTTTAGTACTTCTATGTGCACTTTTTCTGGCTAAAGCAATTTCTTTTTCAAAAAAACAAACAGTAAAATATCCTTTTGTAAAGATTTGAATGTGACATCCGTGTGGTGGTTGCATGAAGATGTTCATTTAATTTTTCAGTGACAGAAAGTTAAATTACGTGCTACTAACTTGGATCTTGCATTCAGGTGCAAATACAGTGTTGGTTTGGAGGAAAGTTGTTGGTATTGAGATGTATGTCTAAGGGGTAGCTGTTCAGACTTAATTAAAACCAACATGCAATAGGGATCAAAAGTCTAAGGACACTACCAAGTCATAGTTGCTTTCATTATTTATCAAGGAATAATGCAATTATGATTCTCCAGTTACACTTATTCTGATTCAAGAATACATTATTGAGCACAAGGGGAGCTTATTTGGATGGCACAGTTACTGGACCTGAACCCAACCAAACACCTATGGGAACAGTTGAAGAGGAAAAAGGCCAAACATCAAGTAGCATCATCAGATGATCTATGGGAAGTGTTGAAAAGTGCTGTGATGAAATGAAAGATGAGGTGTTGCATAAGCTGGTGGTATGTCAAGTAGAGTGAAGGCAGTAAACAAGGTGAAAAGCGGACACACCAAGTACTTAACATTTTTGGCCTTCAATAAATACCTACACACATTTTTGACTCGTGAAAAGAAAATGTAGTCTTGAATAAGAATTGTAAACAGAGTATCATAATTCCATTATGCCTTGATAAATAATGAAAACAACCCGGACTTGGTGGTGTCCTCAGACTCTTGGTCCCTATTGTATTTCTGACAAAACCCTGAACCAATCAGATGTGCAGACGAGAGGTGAACCTAGGTGGCTCTGGAAAGCACTGCGGGGACCTCCTCCAATCACAAGGACTTATGGCGCTCAAACACACGTCAAGGTCGTTTTTTGATGTAGCTCTCTCTTGGCTCCTGTCCTGCTCCTGCTCCACACCCTCTCTCTCTCTCTCTCAGGCACAGCCAGTGTGGCGCGAGCCTGGAGCTCCACCTTCGATAACCTGGTGGAGCAGAAGATCTCCAGCTTCTTCAAGGCCTCCATGGCGATGCAGGTTCCTGGGGGGGTTCTGGCCGAATACCCAGACCTCTTCGCCCTCATCTTGATCATGCTGCTTACCGGTGAGAAACCCCCCTCTCCACTCACAGGAAAATAACTCCAAAAAATGAAAATAAGAGAGAGACAACAGAATCCAGTTGTGGCTCAGAGCTTAGATGGCAGTTGGGCTTCCGCTTTGAGGTACAAAGCTAACTTAAGTGTACATATTTTCAAGGTCATCCATAGAAATCCAGTGCTGTGTTAGGATAAGTCATGCGTTTCATAGGTGATACCTAACTCTTAACATCATCCCTGACCCAGAAGTATGTTCAGTAGCTTTGAATCCTATTGAGCTTTCTGCTGTTTTGCCTAAATGAAGGGCTACTGTGATGTGTGGGTGGTGACACGCTCCCCTTCCCCTGCAGGCCTGCTGGCTTTCGGGGTGAACGAGTCCGCGCTGGTCAACAAGATCTTCACCGGGATCAACCTGGTGGTCCTGGGGTTCGTCATCATCTCGGGCTTTGTGAAGGGGGACACCCGCAACTGGGCGCTCACCGTGGAGGACTTCTGCAACCGCACCAACATCACCGCGCCAGAGTGAGTCACGATGCCGGGATCGCCATGGCGATAATGCAGCTGTTCAAATGCAATGATCGGCCAAGTCGTGCTGAGAGGTGCAGATTACACAGGGTTATCATCTGTGTTCTAAATATAGCTAGCCACTCATTACCAAACAGAGTTTATATTACTGTTGTGTATTGATGAAAATGATACATACTGTAATTGAGTTGTAGATATTACGTTGCATTTATTTGGCTGACACTTTTATCCAAAGCGACGTACAATACGTGCATACCAAAAGTCATTGGAACAACTACAAAACACAGGTCCGATAAGGTACAATGCTCATTTTCCACAGTTATTCGTAGCCATGAACACATTAAGTTCATTTCTCACAGTAAACAATTAATCTGACCTAACCTATGCTAAGAAGCTACAACATCAAGACAATGATACAAGCCACAATAAGTTCTGGATGGAGGTAACATGAAAAATATGAAATTCATGAAGGTGTCTTATTAGCCCATGTGGGCTGGTTGCCATTCAACTTAACACTCATTATTAGAACGAACATGAATGAATTGATTCACTAAAAAAAAGATTGTGAAAATGTCCTTTTTGGAAATAAGTGGGTTTTCTTGTGTTTTTTTTCCCCTCCCTGTTTTGAGTTGCAGTGTGCGGTGGATGTGTACTAAACGGCATCTCTCTCGTTCTCACCCCTCTCTTTCTCACCCCTCTATCTCACCCATCTCTTTCTCACCCCTCTCTCTCTCATCCCTCTCTTTCTCCCCCCTCTCTCTTCCCTCTCTTTCTCACCCCTCTCTCTCTCATCCCTCTCTTTCTCACCCCTCTCTCTCTCATCCCTCTCTCTCTCCCCCCTCTCTCTCTCATCCCTCTCTTTCTCCCCCCTCTCTCTCTCATCCCTCTCTTCCTCACCCGTCTCTCTCTCATCCCTCTCTTCCTCACCCGTCTCTCTCTCATCCCTCTCTTCCTCACCCCTCTCTCGCAGGTCGATAGAGGAGATGTTTGGCTCGGGCGGGTTCGCGCCGTTTGGGTTCAGCGGGATTCTGTCCGGCGCGGCGACCTGCTTCTATGCTTTTGTGGGTTTCGACTGCATCGCCACCACAAGTAGGCCCCTCTCTCTGTCCCAGCAGCACATGAGAAATGCTCACTTTTACTGATACCCCTTTAAAAACTACTGGTGTTCAACCATTTAATGTATGACTCTATTTTTAAAGTAACCTAATTTAATTTATATTCCCATGCCCATGGGATCCTGGAGGCTAATGGCTAGATGTTTGAAATTTATTTTTAGAAGTGTCTGTTAGATATTACTAAGTTCAATACTGTGTGATTTATAATGACCTCGTATTTATGTTGTTGCTGAGTTTCGGGTGAGTTGCGGACCTGTAGCCTAACCTAACACAGCCCTCTCTCCTGCGGCGGTCTCCCTCCCCCAGGCGAGGAGGCCAAGAACCCCATGCGCTCCATCCCCATCGGCATCGTGGTGTCCCTGCTCATCTGCTTCTTCGCCTATTTCGGCGTGTCCGCCGCCCTCACCCTCATGATGCCGTACTACATCCTGAACACCCAGAGCCCTCTGCCCGAGGCCTTCAGCTACGTGGGCTGGGGTCCCGCCCGCTACATCGTGGCCGTGGGGTCGCTGTGTGCTCTCTCCACCAGGTGAGGGCGCTGTGGGGCTGGAGCGCAGGCTCGGGAATCAGAGCGGGTAGAGAGTACAAAGGATTATGTAGCCAATCAGGTGGAGGCAAAGATTGAGGAAGTTACACCAGTTATGTTTGCCCTAACGGAATGCATGTTAGTATGGCCTTGCTAGGATACCAAAAACCAGACAGCTTTTTCCTAGAATTTCAGTTTTGTTCCTGGACTGAGTGGCACGTTGGTGGACAGCTGCTTACCATTAAATTAGTGCAGAGTGTTCACTTGGCAGCAGATAATCAATGTGCTAAGCTCAGCTTCAGATCAAAACCACAGCAGACAAAATGAGAATGGTGGGGGGGGGGGGGGGGGGGGGGGGGGACCTTGAATGTTACTCATTAAAGGCCACATCAAAAGTTTCCATAGCAATGAGTCGTTTGAGCAGAACCACCATCTTTTAAATCTGGTCTCATGATCTGACAGCAGTTAAAACTCAGTAGTTCCAAATGAGCAGCATTTCATCTGTAAAGGCTCTGAAGTCATCTCATCAGCTGAGAACGTTTACATCTGGGCAGGCATTGCTCCAGCTCAGTTCCCCCGCATGTCAGATGGAGATGATTGGGAGAATAATAAACTTTTACATCATTTCGTGTTCGTCTGCCATTCACACGTGTGTAGTCCAGCTTTTGGTGACTGCGCCCACTTCTCTGTCCCGCAGTCTGC
Source organism: Anguilla anguilla (assembly GCF_013347855.1). NCBI lineage: Eukaryota > Metazoa > Chordata > Actinopteri > Anguilliformes > Anguillidae > Anguilla > Anguilla anguilla. The sequence goes on from NC_049203.1 coordinate 12,644,537, forward strand.
TGGGATCCATGTTCCCCATGCCCCGGGTCATCTACGCCATGGCGGAGGACGGCCTGCTCTTCCGCTTCCTGTCCCGAATCAACCAGAGGACCAAGACCCCCCTGTTGGCCACCATCGTCTCTGGCTGCGTGGCAGGTGAGGCTGGGCCGAGGGGCGGGGCTAATGGTCCCTCCGGACCATCAGCTTCAACCCAAAGTGACTGTTTGTGTAATGTGGGTGCTGATCTGCTATTTTCTGGGCTCAAGGCACTCTTTCAGCTCTATTCCCTGCTACCTTCTGGTAAAATACTCCCATGTTGATTCTGTTTCCCTGCTGCTCTCTGGTGAAATTACTCTCCATTTTGGCTCTGTTTCCCTGCTGTTGCCTGGTGAAATTATTCTCCATGTTAGCTGTGTTACCCTGCCGCCCTCTGGTGAAATTTCTCTCCATTTTGACTCTGTTTCCCTCCTGCCCTCTGGTGAAATTACTGTCCATTTTGGCACTGTTTCTCTGCTGCCCTCTGGTGAAATTCCTCTCCATGTTGGCTCTGTTTCCCTGCTGTACTCTAGTGAAATTACTCTCCATGTTGGCTCTGTTTCCATGCTGCACTCCGGTGTAACAGGTCCCTCCACTGTGTGCTCACAACGTGTTGGTTTCCTCCCCCACAGCTCTCATGGCCTTCTTATTTGACCTTGCCGCACTGGTGGACCTAATGTCGATTGGGACCCTGCTGGCGTACACTCTGGTGGCTGTGTGTGTGCTGATCCTGAGGTTAGAGGAACACCACATAAACACACACAAATGCAAAATACAAATACACACAGACACACACGTGCGACCACACACATGGAAGTACACACCCGCACAGTGACCAGTCCTGAAATGCGCAAGGAACGACAAATGTTTGCAGAATGCTTTTGCGATTGAAGTTGTTTAGCAGACCATAAATTGCAGCAAGATGAGCGATTATCTTAATGTCCCTGCATAACTAAATATCAGTTTGGGCAGAGCTGGTACACAGTCCATTAAAAGAAATGAGGGTGTTTTTGGTTCTTTGTTCGCAGATATGCATTAAGTGAGTTCTGAAATATGCAAAACAAGTCTAGATGTATAAATGGAATCCCTGGCACTTCGCTGGGATGGTATAAATAATGTGTTTGTGGTCGTCTCTCTCTCTCTCTCTCTCTCTCTCTTTCTTTGTTTGTCTGTCTGTCTCTCTCTCTCTCTCTCTCTCTCTCTCTCTCTCTCCCTCCCTCCTTCTCTGTGCAGGTACCAGCCGGGCAGCCTGAGCTCCTCCGACGGCAGCGGGAAGCTGGAGAACGTGGCGGGGGCGGAGAAGATGGCCATGACGGAGGGGGACAGCGGGGACGAGTACGGCCCGGAGCTGGAGACGCGGCCGCTGAAGGAGCGCTTCTCCTTCAGGCTGCTGCTCTCGCCCAGCTGCGACTCCCCCACCAAGACCTCCGGGACCATCGTCTACATCACCACCGCTGTCATCTGTGAGTCTGTTACCCCCCCTCCCCGCCCCGCCACCCCCCCACCGACGTGCCCCGTCACCCCCCCGACATGCCCTGCCGCCCCCCTCTGTCTGAGGAATAACAATTAGCTTGAAGGGCATTTCAGGTGTATAAATAGTGCTGTGCACGTTAGCTTATATTTTTTCTCCCAGTGTCTTTTACAAAGACACTTCTCAATGCCTTTAATGAATTCAGAGGATGCTCGTTATCAAGGCTCTCAAACTTTAAAAGTCTCGGAGGGCCACAGTATCTGCAGGTTATAGGAGTGTTTCTGTACTTGAGTGCTTAGTGCAATATCATGGATGGACTGAGGAGTCCACACATCTTGAGGCCTAAACTGGCTCTTGATTGAAAGAAGATAATAAAAGCCTGCAAGCATTACAGCACGCTGGGAGTGGGGTTTTAAATCCCTGCTTTGTGTACAATAGACCTGCGCTTAGTATGATGTCATCAAAATCTCAGAACAGCAAACTCATATGAGAGCGGATGTGTGCGATTACTTATCTGCCATCTCGGCTGCTGAGAGAAGATATATCGCAGAACTATTCTTTATTGAGCTTTCCTTACAGATGACTTGAGACAGTTAGTTAGAAGTTGAAAAGTTTTAAAGGTTAGGATTTGAACAAGAAAATCGAGCAATTTCTGTGGATGTTTGGTTCTTCATTGTTACCACGGCAGTACAGGTAGCTCTCTATGACATCATAATTGGTGTAACTACATAACAATCCTACAGGAGAACAGCATGTTCCTTCCATTCTCTGTACTTACAGAACAGCCTTTCGCAATAACGTTTTCCCTGGTCACATGCCCTCATGAATATTCGTAAGGCGTGTCAGCGGAAGACGGGATGTTAAGAATGCGGCGCCGCGTTTCTCAGGTGGATGTTTGTAATTCCTGCTAACCGCGTTCCTCCCGCCCGCCTCCCTCAGCTGTGCTGTTCACGCTGCTCTGCGTGGTGCTGGCGGTGTGGGGCCCGGAGGTGGTGGAGGGCCAGCCGCTCTGGGTGACCCTGTGCGGCCTGCTCACTCTGCTCTCCGCGGTCTGCCTGCTCATCATCTGGAGACAGCCCGAGAGCAAGGAGGAGCTCACCTTCAAGGTACCGCCAAACCCGAGTCCCACTGCTCTCTTTCTTATACTCTTCCCTCTCTCTAATCCCACCTGTCCCCCTTTCTTTCCACTGGTTGTTTTTTTGGTTATTGATATTCTCCCTCATGACTTAATTGTTTCTCCTTTTTTCTCCTTTCCAAATTCTCACGCACATATACGCACGTGCACATATACACACGCACGTACAACAGGTGCCCCTCCTCCCTGTGCTGCCATTGGTCAGCATTTTCGTCAACGTCTACCTCATGATGCAGCTGGACCTGGGCACTTGGTGTCGTTTTGCCGTGTGGATGGTTGTGGGTGAGTGACACAGTTTTCTGATTTGTCCCTTTTTTCGCCCCATTGAAAGAGCGGTGTGAATATTTTAAGAGTGAGACTAAAACTGGCTCTTTCTGGTGAAGCTCTTTCTGTTCTTGGTAAGCGTAATGCAGTTCGCCCTAAGTGCTGAGCAGAGAAGAGCATCGTGCTCGCATGCATTAGCGCTTCCAAAAAAGCCTTCGTTGTGTGACAGAAATCTGATCTGAGAATGTCTCTGCCAGGTTAGCGTGACCTGATGATGGTTCCGGTGGGCAGGGACAGACTCAATAGAGCCTGAGTGCTATTCTTTCTCATATAACCCTCCCCAATCTCTCCCCCTCGCCTCTTTTCCTGTCTCGCACCCCCTTCTGTCTCTCCTACCATCTGCCCCTCTCTCCCCTTCTCCTGTCTGTCTTTCCCCCCCTCTCTAACTCTCAGGGTTCTTCATTTACTTCGCCTACGGGGTGCGGAACAGCTCGGAGGCCGCAAACGGGTCCTCCCAGAAATTCGAGCCCGCCCTCAGAGCCAAGAGCCCCATTTACCTGGCGGGGGAGGACAGCGAGGCCGAGGCCATGGCGCCCTGAGGGAGGGGGGCGGGGTGGGGAACGCACCCCCACCCCCCACCCCCGTCCGTCCGTCCGTCATTTCCTGTTACAGCATCGCACTTCCTGAATCACCTGCGAAACATGAGACTCATCAGCATCACCTCGCCACTTTTCTGAAGCCTTCTCTGTAAATGTTTATCTCTGTCAGACCCGACAGGTTGTGTGAAGCTGACTTATGGGGCTGATACCAGTAACATTTCTCATGTGCCCCACACCCCCACCCCAAAGATGTTTAAGAACTGAGTATTAACAAACCTAGCTCTGTTGGAAGCGCAGATCAACAGTTAGTACACTTTAGTGTATTTGCCAATGTTCTTTGCAAGTAGTTATGAAGCGTACAAATTCAGTAACAACATCCTCTCAGGATGTCACAGAGATGTATTTCCTTTTTTCTTCAGCATTCGCGTCGATCGAAAAGAGGGAACTTGGTCGCTTAGACAAAAAAGAAACTTACAGTATCTTCAGCCCGTGCTGCACACACGCGGTTGCCACGGTTGCCGGTTCTCTCCGCTTATTGGCCGTGGCCGAGACAGAACCGCTGGGCTGCAATGTCCGCTGCTGTCTGCCGGGACCAGTCTGGTATAAACAGGGTATCGCTGCGTCTTTCTCACCCACTGTGTCACTGCATTGTCCTCATTGATTGTAATGGCTGACCACATGCTCCAGCAGAATCCAGGAGGAGATCTCTAGCATACAAGAGATCTGACTCCCCTAGGGCCTAGTCCCTGTACTTCATACTGTGTGAGGATGTGAAGTTGACAATCTTTGACCCAAGTGAAGGTCATCTTTCTTGTATTGTGATGAGTGCTTCTATTCAGGAGTAACTGCTTTATGTTTATCCTGATGTATTTAAGCAGTCCTTACTCATATAGACATACGTCCACATATTTTTGTTAAATACGTCAATATATAGGTCAGAAAAAAAGTGGACATCTATATAATTTCTGATATTGAAGAATGAAACATAATATTCCCCCATATGGACGAGCCCATAATTATTTTTTACTTGAGTTCTTAATTGTGCCGTAAATGGACCTGGGTTGGTAGAGAAGCCAAGAGAGGCAATATATATGAATTTATTTTGTGCCTTGACAGATAGTCATTACAAATATCAAGTAAATTTATTCCCAACACTAGTGCACTTTCAAACGGATGAAACTGCCTGGTCTGATGTTTGGGATTCTTAACCGATGCATTTGGGAGTGTTTCATCAGTTTTTTTAATGCCTTTGGACATTGGAGTTACTTGAGATGAGTATGAATGTCCTATACAGATATAAATGTTCTTGTTCTATCATAGTATTTCTCTGTCCTGGTCATTGAAACCCCCTGACTGAGCTTGTAATTAAATCTTGATCTGAATTTTGTGAAATCGATCTCTGCCGTTACAAGTCTTCTGTTGATTCATTTGAGCCAGACAAGTTCTAGTTTCCCTGCGGGAGTGGGGGTGTTGATGAAGGGAGGTGGGGTTTGCCTACGTTGTCTTCGTCTTGGCACCAAAAGTTTTTTTTTTTTTTCTTTCCCCTCCCCAAAGAGTATATTCATATTCTGGAGACTGCCGCATAGGGGAGTGCTTGTAGGAAAATAAATATTTTGTATATTCCAGTCCTTTTAGTTTTTGGCTTAGCCTGTCATTTGAGCCTCCAAACCGCACTAAAATTAGAAGTGCGATTGGTGGCTTGGCAACTATTTCAGTAGCATTTTTCCAGACAGATTTCTCAAAGACAGCAGTTTAAAGTTAATTAAAGACGGTTAGGAGAGGCTATAACGGCTAGCTTCTGTTGAGATGACATGCTTGAAGCTTTAAACTTCACTCAGCTTTGAAGACACTTGTGGTGTCAAATTGCACGATAATTTCACTCATTCTCTTCCTGCCCTCAGCCCCGAGAATGCTCATTCTTCTTCTCTTTTCTGTCTTTTGTAATCAGTATTTTAGTCTCCTATTTTTCTAAGTGTACATAAACATGTACATATGTGCATCAATTTTTTTTAATATTTAATTTTTTTTTTCATTCATTTGTTCCTTGCACCATCAGGTGTAACTAGCATTTTTGTGAATATGTTTTTGAGCTTTTTAATTGTAAGGCAAAGATTAAAAATGTATTATTCTTACAGCTTTGAGCCCTGGATTGAGGTGCCTTGTATAGCAAAGCGAAAGCCCAGCTCTGTTACACTACTGAAGTCCTGGAAGGACCTTACAAAGCATAGGATGATGTAGTTACATGTCTTTCTTACAGTGTCACCAGTATGGCCAAGCCCTTGTGTCATGGTGTGCTCTTATGTCTTCTTGCAACTGAAAAAAACCAGCACTTAAGTGTTCTTAATGTTGTTACATATCCATATATATTCGCTTATTTATGTATATGTCATGTTGATTCTGTGTTTCTGTTCTGTAAATACAGTATGTGTTATGTCTATTTGAACTTTTAAATTAAGTGTATTTCAAATAAAATTATTTAGTTTTACATGATATATAACCTTGTCTCTCCTAAAAATAAAAAAGGTTTTTTAATGAAACCAATTCAATTCTATGTGGGTTTCATTTTCTATTGTAATATTTTGCATATGTGAATGTCATGTTAATTTGATATGTAATCACTTGGTATCTGTATTATACAGCGGAAGATTTGACCCTGGAGAATTCTGTGGTGTTGAAATATTGAAATTAAAACCATTTATTACACGGTTTCTCCCTTGTGCGTAATTCTGCATTTCACCTCAAAGACCTTTTGTTTTAAGGGATTTTAATGTGAATCTGAGGACAGAGCACACACTGTCAGCTTTATTGCTGGACTGTTATAGGATTTTGCTGAGATGAGAAGAAGTACTGATTAGTACCTTTTACACAGTAATCTCTGCAGCGCCAGCTCTGGAAGATGAAGAAGGCCGTTCTGTCTCTGGGCTGCTCACAGCCGTGAATCAATTGTGCAGCATTAATGGAAACTGACCCAAGAGCCAAAAAAGCCTGAAACAAAAAAGGTATATTTGTTTGGAGCGATGACAATGCTAACCGGTGTACCAGTGGCACATATCGCATCACAATATGACAAATGCTTCAAAACAACAATTTTCACTGAAAATATTCACAATTTACTGACACAACCATTGATATTAATGGAAAAACCAACTCCGTTCCCATTGCAGTCACAGTATACACGTACACTATAGCCATGCAAAGGAAAATGTTCAAAACAACTGCCTCCTGCCCACTCCCTGTTGTTTCTCTGTAAGTTATATGTGGGTTGGGATTGGTTTGTGTTGATGCATGCGCAAAGAGAGAGAAATGGAATGTGGGTGGGCTCCAGAATGGTGGGTCTTAAGAACCTAATCGGTCTCCGTTGTGATTGATTGCGTGACACCTGCGCTATGCTCTCACCAGGTACCAGACTGCAGTTCACTTGCCTCCCTGGCTCTGAGAAGGAGATTGGTTTCCCACTTTCTTTATGGCCATTCATCACTTGTATCACCCAGGCCTTGAGGTGGAGTTTACGTTGAAAGGAGATTACTTTAAATGGCAAAATTTGAATGTTTGACCTTCTGTCCAGATGAATCATTTGATTAGATACGTTAAGTCATGCATTTTCAATTGATCATTTATTTAATGTAAAATTGATTTATAATTCAATTGCCATTGTTAAATAACTTACATAGTGAAGCTTTGTTAGCATACAATTTTTAAGTTTAAACTGTTGAAGGACAGAGATGTTGATTGTGTATAATAAAAGTAAAGAATTCAAATGTGAGAAACTACTGACCAATATGACAACAATGTCTGCCCATTGGTCTTGATAACCAGGATCAAGCTCTTCTGATCTGCCTTCTGGCTGAAGGGGATTTTTACATGGGGGGAATAATGTCCTCCAGAAACAGTAATACTTGGCTCTCATTCAAAACATTATAGAAAACAGACACAAAGACGTATTGAAGACAGTGAGAAACTGGGAGAATGAAAGGATGTTACAAACATGTCCACCCCCATAATTTGGATCAGGGGTTGGCAGCACAATTAAAATTCATCCTCAACTAGATGCTGCCCAAAAGCTTATATTTTCAATACTTTTTGAAAATATCTTGGTAAAAAAAAGGATTATTATTATTATTATTATTATTATTATTATTATTATTAGTAGTAGTAGTAGTATTACACATAATAATATTATAATTATTATTATGATGTGTTTTTATGGGAAAAAAGTCACTTTGCCCTCAAGAAAATAATTCTGCCACTAAAGCTGTATGTACATTACTGGCAACTGATGTGAACAAATTACTACCGACCCAAAATCAGGTCGAGACTGAAAGAAACTGAAATTAAACAGAATGTCAAATTGATTGTAAATCCGCAAATTAGGTTGTGGCCTTGTATTCATTTTGGTATTTAATAATAAACATGACATGTGGGAAGTGAATTACAAAATTGATATGAGGGAAAATTAGCTGTTCACTCTAGATGTCTACGCTCATATTAATAAAACTATAGCTCCCAGTGTGCATTTGGCCTATTGCGTTTCCTGTGTTGGCGGCCAGCTGATTTCCGTCGTCTTTAAATACTCTGCCATTAATTTGGACCTTGCTGCTAGCTAGCTCGCTAACGTTGGTGTTCTTCAGGCTGAGAAAGTCGTCCCAAATGGTGGATTCATCTTTCTAAAACATTTAGCTGATACGGACATCTTATCGTCTTTGGTATGCTTTCGAATCGTGTCCAATTTTATAGCCTGTCTGAAACGAGTGTTCTTGATAGTTCGCTACAGAGAATAGAAAATCTTGCTTTTCGTGTTTATTGCCCGCTCCAGTTCCCTTTCCTGTCGCAGCGCACAAACCGTCCAAACTGCGAGATAGGATCTGTCTAGGTACTTGGCTTAGGTTATTTGAAGGGTTCACATTATCAAATTTGACATTCACCACTTATTAAATTGTTGCTTGCTTTCCAGTTAAGTGGAGGATAACGAGCCAGCCAGCTTAGCTGACTGGTTCTATCACTAGTAGTAGGCAGTAGTGTTAGTTGGCTACTGCTAGCTAGTTGGTGGTGTTGACTAAACGTTTGCAAGAAATCTAACATGTAACAGTTACCCGATTTTAGTCCCTAATGCTGTGAAATATATAGAATTGACTTTTAATTGAACACACAGTACGCTAGACTAGCTGCAATACACACCGTTTTTTTAATTGACTTGTTTGTAAGTTCCATTGCATTGGTAACCAGACGTTTTGAATCATAAAATAGCAAATATGATCATAATGTTAACCGAGTGTTAAACGTGCTTGAGATAATATTTGTATACCATCACTATTAACTCGGCTGCGTTAACACACGTCCTAATTGGATAGCTGCATTTTGGCGAATTTCTTGTGCCTGTAATATAGCCTGCCTGTAATTAGCCTAATTGTAATCGATTGCGTTTGACATGTAGCTAGTTGCTACTTTAACTGTAAGATTGGAAGGTTGCAACAGTCTTGCGAGCTACTTGTAAATGTTTCCAGTTTAACGTTACGTTGGTGGATAACAACTGGAAACATTGGTAACTCAATTCATATGCAAGAAGTATCTTGCTAGTTTGTAACTTGTTATTTGGTGCTAGGCAGTGTTAAGTGGGTGAGTGTGAAGAGTCGTGAAACGAATAGCAGGCTCTTTGTGCCAAGGGTCTAACCCCCTCCCCTCCACGCTTCATCGCTTCCGCCCTGCTTGCCGTTGCAGACCACAGTCATGACGACTCAGAGGGACCCAGACACGGTGAGTCCACAGCTGTGCGCCCGATCCTGTTTGCATCTGAGGGATTTTTTTCCTTCGTCTTTCAGACGCAGGTGTGACAGTTAAATCTCCTATTCTGCCTTGCAGTGTGTGGGATCCTTGCGCTAAGTTGATAATCATAAGATATGCAACAGTGGGAGGTGGGGCTTGGGTGCTGCGTTTACAACAGATGGCTTTAACGCTGTACGTAAAAGAAATTCCCGCACTACCCGTTTCTGCTGTGTCCATATGTCAGAGCTTGCTTCTAAGATTAGCCCAGATTTAACAGACAATCATCTCTGTACCACATCTGGTCTCCTGTTCACTAAATTCCGTTCCCTAAACCCCCACCCCACCCCAAGGGAAACATCCAGTCAGTTAAAATGACGTAGACTACCCTGTGTATTCAGGACAATGCCTCCCGGTGACCTGCTGAGATTTCCCGGAGGCAGCCTGTATTATCAAACTGTCCTGTCGGGATCAAAACTGGAAGCGACAGTATTGTTTTTAAGGTGTTCAGTGCGTAATGGTTTGTGCTGTGAACCTTTTGTGTTCAGATGGTGGTATTAAATGTTTTTTTAATTTGTGCTTGAAAAAATAAAAATACCAAAAATAAATAAATTGTTCGCATTGTAGTGGTTTCCTAGAATAATAAATAATGACGTGCAAATGAACTTCCTCTTCCGTGCAGGGGAAGGCGATCATATTTGTCGGAGTAAATAACTCGATTTATGTCGATCTTTTTTGTTAAGTGTAAAAACTTCAGAGGATATGGCCCAGGTTTTTTGAGTGATTCGTGGGACAGATTGTGGGTGGGTGGGTAGGTGGGTGGGGGGTGGTAGTTTGGTGGGCTATGGGCGTTATGCTGGCTATGGCACATCCATGATGCCCTGTCGTGTGTTTACTGCAGTACGTCCGTCAGTCCAGCAGGAGGCTTCCTGTGCTTTGTAAGCACAGGGCTGTATTAGTAAACATACAGGTCCTGTGCATGTTTGTTTAGTCTCTCTGTTCTCTTCTTGGAAACAAGTGGTTGAAAATAAATCAAAATCAAAGCATTCGTTTTCTTTGCTTTTACAATCCAATCTGTTCCTTTCCCAGGGGGTATCGTTTTCTGATTTGGATTTCCTGTTTTTATCTTGCCAAATTATTTGGCGGAAAAACATGATGGCTGTACACAACAGAAGTGTCCTTTTAATTAATGCATTGGACTGTTGATCTAACAGTGACTTATGAGACCCTGGAACCGTTGTGATGTGTAGAGACCTAGGCAGAGGGGACCACTACAGATTATTGTCCAGTTCTGAGTTCAGTCATTTCTGTCTCCCAGCCCTTATTTACATGTAGCCTCGCATATGTCCAAATATGGAATTAATGTTTGACACATAAACTGCTACATGTACACTTATTATTTTTCTCTGTGGCTGGTGGAGTCATGGGCAGTGCTGGGCTTTAGACATGCCGCCAAGACTAACTGTGCCCCCCCCCCCCACCCCCATCCCACCCTCCCCCATTTCCCCCTTCTCGTTCCTGAAGGAGGGCATTTAAGTCGGGCCAAATGCTGGTCTTGGAGCGCAGTGATGTAATGCTGAAGGAGCCGGTCTTAGAAAAACCTAGAAAAGAAGAAGTGCATTTAAAACTGCAGAGGGGCAGGGAACAAAAACAAAACAAAAACGGTGAATAAGAGGGTTCTTTCGGGGAAAGTCTGAGTGACTTTGAGGGGCGGGGGGGTGAACAGAGGCAGTCAGATTCTCAGGCTATTTCGGGCAGTGGTAATGAGGATGGTCAGACGCCACCTGGTTTTCCCTCTGAAATTCGGTGGCCGGGAAGGTGAGTGATGGATGCAGACTGTGAAGGAGCTCGTCCGGTACGTTTGGCGTCTCGGGCGCTCAAAAGAGCAGCGTTGCTTCTGGTCGCGGGTCTTTCTAGACAGAATTGGTGGGGGCGGATGCGTGGTCGGCTGCATTGTGCTGCAACATGGGGTTTGTGGATCGTCTGAATTCAGCCAGGATGCCGGTGTGGGTTCATCTTGGTCGCCATGGCAACCTGTAAGATTAGAAGAGCGAAAGAGGGTGAGAGGAGGAGGAGAGAGAGAGAGAGAGAGAAAGAGAGAGAGAGAGAGAGACTGGGGAAGAGAGAGAACCTGACAAAGGGGGAGAACCCTGATGACATGGTTAAGTCAGTGTACACATTTTAAGTGTGCAGTTGGAATTGGAACAGAACAGGTTTTTTTTTCTTCAGAGGCATGGAGTGACACTGTCCTACTGTGAGTCATAACCTGTTCAAATTTGCATTCACTAATTGGATGAATTATTGGAGCAGTCGGCACAGAGATGAAAATGAATAGAAATGAAATCTTCAGCCGCACACAGAAATGATCTGCTCTGTGCAGGTGACCTTGGTCTGCTGTCACCAACAAAAGGGGGATTACTGCAGAGCCTGGCTCTGTTAGAATAACTCTGTCAGACCTGGGCCCAGACAGCTAATCTGAAAAAGATTTCAAATATTTTAAATTCCAAAAATGAGTCCGTGCCACAGGAAATCTTTGCTTTGCTGTGAATTAACTGAAAGGGAAAGAAAGAAGCGTTTTTATGCCATTGAACGATCAATCGAAAATGTCCTAGTTCAGTTCATATCCAAGTTCAAAATTTGGCTCAAAATATTTAAGTCAGCAATTGAACCAAATGCATTTTTGAGGCAGAGAGGTGCACGCAACATTGTTTTGTGATTTTTTTATTTATAAAATGGAGACACAAAATTCTGGTGACTGAAAATGAGCAGCCCCCAGTCATATTGCAAAGCCCTGCAATGACAAGAGCCCAACATGAAATGGGGCCCCCTCTTCCTCCTGCTCTGGCTCAGCTAACTAGCATACTACAGTACACTGGCCTCAGGACGGTGAGTGAGTCACTTTTCGGAAAATTAGGCTAAACTAAATAGAGAAAAAGAAAAGAGTATCACTTACTGGAATTAATTGCATAAGTTCCACACAATTTAACGCTGTTGGACTCTAAAAAGACGGCACACCATGGCAGAATATTTGACTGATTCGGAAGGAGAACATTGCCAAAATTTTGATTGGCAGGGAGAGATGGCTCAGAGAAATCTGAGATTGGGTTCCTACAAATTCAGCATCACACAAGGGTGTGACAAGCAGGGCCCTTTCCACCAGGCCCAGAACTCCACTCTCAGGTATCCTGATGTGTGGGCGTATCAGGAGGACATATAAGTGAGGGGCTCCTGTGCTTGCTGTAGAGAAGTGTCTGGAACAAAAGACCCCCCCCCCCCATAAGACCCCCCAGGGAGAAGCACAGGCCATGTAAATTTAATAATGCTGCCCGGGGCTGTCTGGGACACCTGGGGTTATCGCATTAAGCCAACAGCCTGGAGAGAAGCCTCCGGAACGACTGCACTGAGGAGCTGTGTTTCTGTCCGCCACCACCGTTGGCTCAGATGGGGGGAGGTTGGGGGAGGGGATGGAGAGCATAACGGAGGGGCTCAGTTGAGTGAAACCTCTGGATGAAGCTGCCTACTCGCCATCTGGGATCTTAACGCTTCAAAAAAAACAAACAAAAAAAAGAAACTGCTTCAGTTGAATCCGTTGAAGGTGACACCGGTGTCCGATATGGCGAGTCTTCGCGCAAATTTGCATTTGAGGTCCAGTCAGTTTTTAAATCGGGGAAAGCTCTCCTAAAGTGAATAATGCCCTCCCCCTCCCCCCTGCTGTCTGTGTGCCAAGTTTGGGGGTCTGACCCCTCCAGTTTGGCTGGGTTTTGTGCTCACTCCCCCTCCCTCCCCCAGGTGAACCTGCGGCTCATCCTTGTGAGTGGGAAGACCAAAGACTTCACCTTCTCCCCCAACGACTCGGCCACCGACATCGCCAAGTACGTCTTCGACAACTGGCCCACGGGTGAGTTCATTTTGGGGGGCACTGCTCTCCTTTCTATGGGGGGGGGGGGGGCACCTCTAAGTTATGTGGGTCGACGGTTGGCAGGCCGTCCATATTTGCCGTTGACTGTGTTGACAGGTTTTTGCCAGTAAAAGTACAGTACCTCCCTGTATGCCCAAATTACTCCAATTGGCTGGATTTCACCTGTGTGAGGAGCCCACAAGGGTTCTCAAAAGTGGTGCTGCCTGCTGGTTTTTGTTGTCAGACCAGTTAAGGCAGTCAGTTTGAACTGCCCTCATCTTTTAAGGAGAAAATGGAAGGAGCGGAAAGTCAGAACCTGGCCACCACTGTGCCAGAGGAGCTGGAGGCGAAACTGTAGTGCTGGTTTCTGTGACACGCCATCGCTCATGGCACAGCTGGGATAGCGACCAGACTGGAAAAGCTAGCTGCTTCCTCATCTCAGCACTGTTGGTTTACCTTGATGGTGATGTGCTTGTGCTGTGGTGCTTTCTTGGCTCTGCTGCCCAATGCAGGTTGGGAGGAGGAACAGGTGAGCAGCCCGAACATCCTTCGGCTGATCTTTCAGGGCAGATTCCTCCATGGCAACGTCACTCTGGGAGGTGAGCGACTCTGACTCTTCTCACACTCTCATGCACTGAGCATGTGGTGTACAGATGTACAGCCACTCCTGTCACATGTCCTAGTGCACTGGCCTGGGTTCAATTAACATTTGTCCTTTGTTTTGACTTGCAGGGTTAAATGAGTCTTTTTCTTCTGACAATTTGTGTGATAATTGTGTAGAATTAAAACATTATGCAGTTGAAAGCGCGTGTAGTTCGAGTCCAGGCGATTATGACCGAGTGTTTCCACGCAGTGCATGCAGAGAGAGAGAGAGAGACGTGGTGATTCAGTGCATCTCGTTGGGTTTATGCTACTCTGATGCATGTTTCTCACCCTGTGGGTCCACAGCTCTCAAACTTCCCCCGGGCAGAACAACAGTCATGCATCTGGTAGCGCGGGAGACACTGCCAGAGCCGAACTCCCATGGTGAGAGAACATTTCAGATCCTCTACTGTCCCTCTGTTCACTTCTGTTCATCTGCTCTCCTTCCTGTTTCCTGTCTCGCCTCTCCACCTTCGCTTCCCCTTTCCTGTCTCGCCTTCTCCCCCTCCGCTTCCCCTTTCCTGTCTCACCTACACCTGCTCTGCTTCCTGTTTGCTGTCTCACCTCTACCTGCTCCCCTTCTTTTTTCCCTAAACGTCCTATGTCCCAGTGTCTCTGTTCCCTACCCATGTCCATTCTCCATTTCCCTGTGCAGTCTGCAGTCATTATGAGAAGGCTGAGGGAATTTCTCTCTCCCGTTTGATTCTCCACCACTTAAGTCTCTCCATCTCCCCTGTCCAGGTCAGAGGAACCGGGAGAAGGCCACAGAGAGCAGCTGCTGTCTGCTTTTGTAAAGCACACAACCCCCCCCCCCCGCCCCCTTATCCTGCTCCTCACCCGCAAATGCCCCCCCCCCCCCCCCCTTCCCCGATATGGTCTCGTCATCCCCTAAGCCTGAGGACGGAAGCTGGAAGCCTGGCTCTTCATCTCACCCCCCCCCCCCCCCCCCCCCCCCCCCCCCCCCCCCCCCCCCCAAACCAACCTCAACCCCAGGCTATTCCTGATGACCCTTAACTTTTGAGGAAGTGCTCCTGGATGGGGTCAGCAGGAACACAAACATTTTTAAAAATTATTCTTTTGCTTGTCAAACCTACATTGCACTTGGAGTGGAGGAGAAGCAGGACAGAGCGCTTTGGGGTGCTGGCTGTTCCCTCCAGAGGGCCCGGCTACGCCTCAGCCTCCTGACTTGCGTGCCAATCGTTGCGAACGAATCCCTGTTGCCAAAAAAACACCCGGGCCGCCATTTGGCCGAGCGTCCGTGGGCGTGGGGCGTCGCGACCTCGTGAAGCGCCGCGTCGGAGCGGCAGCCGGTGGTCGTGGAGTCCTGGAGGAGCGACGCGTGACTGCGTGACTGCGTGGGGCCCGTGGGACCCGGTTCTGCCTCGGCTCTGAGAAACTCTCCGCTTTCCCAGCTCTTGGACTCCGTGCAGAGATGACGACTGTTAGCGCTCTCTCACGCCCCGGCGCTGACCCTCCTCACCCCGGCGCTGACCCTCCACACCTCGGCGCTGACCCTCCACACCCCGGCTCTGACCCTCCACACCCCGGCTCTGACCCTCCACACCCCGTTGTGTTGGAGCTGTTACGAGCCGTGTTTTTGCTGGAGTGACGGGCCTTTTTGGACATTTCGCTCCCTCTCGCTCTAGCCCCTCCCTCTCGCTCTAGCCCCTCCCTCTCGCTTAAGCACCTCCCTCTACATTCAGCGTTTCCTCCAGGGTGGCCCGGCACGGCCTGAGAACTGTCCCATCCTGCACAAGGGCAAACTGGCCCTAACTCTCAGCTCTAATGGCTGCGTCTTCGTTCTTTCACGGTGATGGGCGTTCCCCGATTTAAGGTTTTCTTGGGACGGCCGTTTCGGCACCTGTGCGTGGCGCTGCTCTGTGGTGGGTGTCATCCGGGCATTATCCGGGCCCACCTGGACATTACCTGTGCCCTCCTGGGCATTACCTGTGCCTGGGCATTACCAAGGCTGACCTGAATGCACTTGGGCATTACCTGGGCCCATTGGCACCCACCCACCCGTGTCATCGCCTTCCTGCTGTCGCCGCGGAGACGCACCCTGAATGACTGATACCCCTCAGACCCCGTCTCTGCTTTGTCAGTGTGTTGTCCTTCTGTAAATGACATGAGTGGAAGGACTGAGTGTTTCTGCTGCTGTGAGAATGGCCTTGTGATGTCACGCCCTGGCGCTCCGCGCGCTTCGTCTGGCATGCACCTGTTACAGCCTGCTGTTCCTTAACCCCGCCCCCTGATGCGCGTGTTACTATGAGGGAGAAGGGAAGATGGACCCGCACCTCAGCTGGAGCCAATCACAGGGACGGATGGACGGGGGAGCTGGGGTGGGGGCTGAGGTGGGGGTGATGTGATGTGGGAGCTGTAGGCAGGGGTGGGGGGGCATCTTCTGTGAGTGACCTTGTGCCATTTCTTCCTGCTGGAATCCGGTGAAAGAGGGAGAGACGTGATTGAAAAAGGTACCGGGGGGGTTGGGGGTGGGGGGGGTGTGGGAGCGCTGGCTTAGGCGCTCTTAATCGCCTCACTCTGGAGAGGCAAAGGAAGGTTTGCATTTTACCTCTTTAAATGTTTGGATGCTGTTCTGTCTGGTTTGCTCTTGATTAAGGAATTAATATTATTAATGATGGATCTCAAGAGGTTTTATGCTTATGTATTTTTTTCTTTTTTTTTCCTTTTTATTTGTACTTAATTTCTCATTTCTATTGTATGGAAAAACTAATTTACTGTTAAAGTCGGTAAAATTGATTGCTGGGTTGTATGCATGTGTGTGTATGCGAGGGCGAGTGTTGGGTTGGGCAGTGTGGGACCGGAGGGCGGGAAAGGGTAGGGAGGAGTAGTTGGTGGTTTCTGGGAAATGATGTTCCACTACATTCTGCCTTTTAAGTGACCATCCCTGGGTGTGTTACTGTGTACAGCGGTGTCAATGCTATGAACTTGTGCTGAAAATTATTTGTTTTAAAAAAAGAATTAAACCAATTGTGTGCTTCAAGCTTGTATCATAAATGAATAAATCTGTTTCAAAATGAGTGTTGACTGCTTTTTGGTATTTATAAAGGGTGTGTTTTGGAAAGAATGGGGGCTTTTGTCATTGAAAGTTTCTGAAGTTGCAGTAATGGAAACGGAAGGCATAGAACCCAAAAATAAGAGGCTGACCATGCCGAAATCCATGTGCTAACCATTGATGGGGGAGGGGGGGTGGGTGTGTGCCGAATATTAAGGTGAGTAATGCAAGGGAAAAGTTAACCTCAGTGTGGTGTACCTCATTTTACTGTTCATGTAACACCTGGTCTAGTGCACCTGCTGGGACCTCTCGACTGGTATGAATATCTATTCATATTTAATCTGTTCTGTATTGAAAGTTACCTCGAGATTACTTGTAAAGGTGGTTTGGGCGTGAAGGTCTGATAATGGAAGACCATTTTGGTCCAAGTGAAATGAAAGCTTGCGATTTTCTACATGACAACCGTTCCAAAAATGGGTCGTGGTGGGAAAGCAAGGAAGCTCAGAAGTCTGCTTTTGCCCACTGCTGCTACCCTGGTAGTGTATGACGCATCATTTTTGGCAGTGTTGTCAACAACCTGTAGATGGCAGTGTTGCATTTTTGTACAATGTCAAGCATCTTATTAAAGGTACCACAGCTCTAAGTTCAGTATTTTATTGCAGTCGTTGGCCTGTCAAGATCTAAAATATTCATGGACCAGACAGTTTCTTGGCTTTTTTAAAGCTTCATTTTTTAAATTTGGAAACTAAAGCCAGAATGAGGTTTTAATTTGTATTTGCACGGTGTCTAAAATGCTCTTTGAACGATGAGCCTGAAGGGTTCTTCAGTATTGTGTTAATGAGGCTCGTTCTGCAGACATTTTGGGTATTTTCGGTTCCGATGTGTTTATTTGCCCGTCTCTTAAGTTTACTTTTCCCTTCTTCAAAAAGGACTCTTTATTTGTCCGGAGGGGGAGGGGGAGGGGGATATATTTGGTAAAGCTCCCTCTATTCAAATGATTTTTTCCACTTAGTCTTGGAGAAAGACGTGCCTGTGACGTGGAGCTGTGTTGGATGCCAGCTTTCCAGTTGACATTGGCAGGAGGATTTTCGAGAGAGCTGACAAAAAGACACCTGATTTATGTTCTAAAAACAAACCTCTTTGTTCTTTAAAAAAAAAAAGTATTTGTTCAACTTAAACAGTTAGCACTCCTTTGTGTCATCTGGATGCTCTTTTGCTGCTTTTTATTTCCCCCTGCTTGACGTTTGACAGAAGACTGGCCTCGGAACGCTCACAGGGGCATCGTTCTTCATGGAGACGAGCCCTACCTGTATGAGCGCTAGGGGTTTGGCAGAGACTGACAGAATTCTAATTTTCCCTCTCTCACAACTCTAGGCCAAGTGTGGATAAATGATTGAAATCTTGCCGGCATTCACATTGTCTACCATACGTGATTGCCTTTTAGATATTTAGTGTGGTAGATAAGATGTGGAAAAAGCTAGTAGTGGTGCATTGTGGGTTAGAGGTCCAGGAGAGAAGTGGCCATGTGGATGTGCCCTGCTGCCCATACTGATACTGCCAGCATTCCTCTCCTGTCTCTGGGACTCTCTCGGGTGATGTCCGGGACTCTGAGTTGTTGATATGCAGTGTACGTATCCGTTCATCTGTGTGGAAATGATTGCTTCTGCTCAGCGTTCCTGTGTTCAGATGCTGCAGGACCTGTGACTCCCCTGCCTCCTCTCTCCTCTTCTGACTGTGCTTTGTCCCCTAATTGGGCTGACATGACTGTGCATCTCTAGAAGTTCTACAGGATTCTGTGCTTTTCCAGCTGTTCTACGGAACCCTTTGCTTCTCTAGCTATTCTACAGGACTATGTGCTTCTCTAATTGTTCTACAGGATTTTGTGCCTCTCTAACTGTTTTCCAAGACTCTGTGCTTCTCTAACTATTCTACAGGACTCTGTGCTTCTCTAGCTGTTTTACAGGACTCTGTGCTTCTCTAGCTGTTCTACAGGATTCTGTGCTTCTCCAGCTGTTCTACGGAACCCTTTGCTTCTCTAGCTATTCTACAGGACTATGTGCTTCTCTAATTGTTCTACAGGATTTTGTGCTTCTCTAACTGTTTTCCAAGACTCTGTGCTTCTCTAACTATTCTACAGGACTCTGTGCTTCTCTAGCTGTTTTACAGGATTTTGTGCTTCTCTAACTGTTTTCCAAGACTCTGTGCTTCTCTAACTATTCTACAGGACTCTGTGCTTCTCTAGCTGTTTTACAGGACTCTGTGCTTCTCTAGCTGTTCTACAGAACTTTGTTCTTCTCTAGCTGTACTCCAGGACCCTGTGCTTCTCTCTCCTGCAGGCCACAGTGTCTTTCCTCCTAGCTCTGTTTTTCAACTCCTTCCAAAAAGCTCTGGAAATGTTTTAAAAACGGTATGTAAACACAATTAAAGCAATTGATGTGTAAGACGTTATCCTAGCAGTGGGATGTGAATTATACCTTTTTTTTTCTTTTTGTTTTAATGTTGCCAGGCACCCATTCCCCATCCCTGTTCCCCTATCTGCCCTCCCTCCTGGCGGAGGAGAGTGCTATCTTACCCTGTCAGTCCTAGTGATATTAAATCCAGCTGTGAGTGTGCGTACACACACACACACACACACACACACACACACACACCATGCGCACACACAAGCCAGAGAATAAGATACAGACTGCTCCTACAGAAGCGGGTGTTTGAGGGTGTCACAATGTCCCTGGATCTCTGTCCTAAGGTTCCCCTAATTGGGGGTTTGAAAGGGTATATAAAACAGCATGTCTTTGCACCACTGTCACCTGTGAAATTGTGTGTGTATGCGTGTGTGCGTGCATGCGTGCGCGTGTGTGTGTGTGTTCGACGGTTTGCCTCACTGTCTGTCCCAGTAGTCCTATTAGTCAGATTAGCTTTTGTGTATTTGTTCTAGGGTCGTGTGCAGTGAACCCACTTCCCACTTGCTGCTCACCGGATATAACCCAGTCCTGGAGCCCCACTCTGCACCTCCTCGTCTCTATGAGTTCGTTAAGCAGGGAGGCGCGGTGGGGTCAACACAGCTACCAGGAGTCAAGAGGTGAGCCACAGACAGACTCTGCCCCTTGGCTCCTGTGCGTGATGCTATCACAGATTGTACTGATCCACCAGATACTCTGCTCCACATTCTTGATGTTGAACATTCCGTCTCCTTCTTTTGTAGCCGAAACGTTCCTGTTTTAAGCATCTTCTCAAACCCCAGGAGGGGGGCGTGACCTGGGGGCAGTACTCTAGCCCTGGACGTTCTGTGCTGCAATGCAGAGGCGAAAGCTCCGATTGCGAACCGGAACTCCCCGTACTTACGATGCCCAGAGCGAGGACGGAAGCAGCACAGGAGCCGGTGAGTCTGCACGGCCTGAAATGGGTTTCCATGGCGATTCCACGCCTGAGCTCGGTGAGGCGTGACATTGGGGGGAGTGGCCTGGTTGGCCATCGTTGTTCTGACACACCTGTTTGTTTTACCAACTGTTCCCCTGCACCGAATAACACACTGCTGTGAAAGAAAGGAGAGTGTGCCAAAGGATTAAGACCTGGGTCTTACAACGTGAACACTGTGCAGCATGGAGGAGGTGGGGTCTTAGTAAAGAGACATGTGCAGTGGTGGACAGGAGCTGCAAAGCATGTTGGGAATGCAGCGTTTCCACCCCTTAAATGGCAAAGGCACTGAATATCAGTGTAACGAATGAGAACTCTCCTTTTTTGTTTCTTATTTGTCTCACTGTTGGCCTTCTGCTCTGGCTCCACGTCTCACCCTTCTGTCTGCGGACCTAAGTGGCCCGTGATTTACACACTGTCTGGAGATTGGCTTTTCGGGCTCCAATTATGCAAATCAAGAGCTGTGCACCACTATGATTAGGTGGCAGGCAATACTGCCGGAAAAATTTGTAATTTGCAGAGCTGTCGCACTGATGACTTGGCTTAAAATATGTTTGAAATAAATTGACTACGTGGCGGTAAATAAATTGACCCCTTGGTCAATCTAGGTTTAGAAAATTAGAAACTAAATATGATCCCATCACATCATGACTTTAGTGGTTTATTAAAGTTTTTTTATTTATTACTTTCGTGCCACTGGAAATAATTTAAGATCTTGACTGAGCATTGTGTTTCAGGAAGTGAATATACCCACATAACCATGCTGTCAAATGTTATGAATAAGATGTGTATTCTGTATACTGTGTATATGGACAGGGAAGATCTGATCCTAGATCAGTGAAAAGGCTTGCTTGGGCCTTACCTTTTAACAGCACTGGAAACATTTACATATGTTATAGGGGCCAGGTTTAACATTAACTCTATCTCGTTTTGGATAAAACCCCACATGTCCCTGATCATTTGCTATAAAATTAAACGGAGGGCTGATTGAGAGGGAGGCAGAAGTTTTTGGGGCTCATGAATGGGAGAAAGCTGGCCTGCATCGCGCCCCTCATCGGCAACAACCCCGAGACCAGACGCCAGAACGTTCGCATAGCTGTGGCTGCTAATATTCATGCAAAACAGATGAGGCCTGGACAACAGTCTGCTTTTGCACCCAGCATCTATTGTATGATTTTTGCATAATATATATATAAAAAAAGATATATTGTTTGGCTTGGCAAACTCTTGGTCTAAAACAATGCAAGAGTGGGGTGGTTTCCATTTGAACTCTACTTCTGGCTTTTCTTTAGAAAGGAAAGAAGCACAGGGGGAAAAAAACACTCAAATTAAAACCAATGGAGACAGGAAGTGAGTGCAGCCAACAAAGAGGGAGCTTTCATTGCTCAATTTTATTTTATTTTCGCAGTGTCCCTTCTAATGCGGGATATTCTTCTGGTGTGTGATCTTACGCAGTCAGTCAATTGATTTGTTGCCTGGAAAACTCAATCTTGGACAAAACATTTCTTAAATGTGTGTTTTATTTTGTGAATATGATATTATTTTACTTTTGATGCAGTGATTTACTGGTTCAACTGATGGCATAACCTAAAAAAGCACTCTTTTTTTCCCCCATTCTTTTTCCAAATGACTTATTCAGTGTGATTTTGTTTGGCTGGTTTTTGCAAATGCTTTGGAAAGCCACAGGTTTCTGTGTTACAAAGTGTGGCTCTCCAGTTCCACCAAAAGTACCCCCATCTGGTCTGTCTGCAGAACTATGCCACACTCAGGCATCTCTACCGCAGTAATCAAAACTCTGCTATGACAGACGTCTGTTTCTGATGCCACAGGGACAAATCAGTATAAACAGCCCCCTACCATCTATTTATGCCACCCAAACCGCAAGGAATTTTGCTCGCCATTTGCAACCTGCTTATGTTCCTTTCTTCCTGGAATCTGCCTGAAAAAAAACATTGCTATGTACCGTTTGATCTGAATTTGTTTTTTTCCCCCCATTTCTATCTTGTAATTCCAATGTTTGTGGTTCCAAACAACCAGACTGTAATAAGTGAGCAGTTGTATGCGGTGATGTGGCGAATGACGATGTCCTGTCATGACTGTACCAACCAGAGAGCAGGGTGATTGTTTGATGCTGAGCCTCATGACAAATTTTTATTTGAAAGACCTAATGAAGTTAGATTTGCTGGTTTTCAGGGAAATTAAAGCAGGGTTTGTTTTTTCCTCTTGTGTGCATGAGTGTGTGTGTGTGTGTGTGTGTGTGTGTTATGACCAGGCCTGATCTCATAGTCTGTGTGATTGGCTGCACCCCACTTCATCGACCTGCTCATTGGTTCCCTTGATATTCCACTCTGGACCTGTGCTCCCCCCCCAGCCTGGCCCTCAACAGACGGTGACATCACCGCTGTTAAATGGTCCCACATCTGTATGTGTATATATGACCGTGTATGTGTCTTTCCAGAGTGAGACATTTGGAGAGCATTTTTTCCCCAAATTAAATTTTTTGGAGTTCTCACTGCTGCATGCTGCTACACATAGTCTTTATGAAAGGCTTTTTCCTTGGTCTCCGGTCAGTGAGGGAATGTGTGGCTTTCATTTGGCTCCTGAGAAGCAGCTGGAAGTCTTCTTTTCCTGGAAGTTGTTTTTTTCCCTTGAAAATCGGTACATAGCCCACTTCACTTATTCCAATAGATTATGATGTTTAATTGGATGAAAAAGCTGTTGCTCTCTGTCGTTTTTAAGGACCACAGAGGGAATTTAATTGTGGAATCTAAAAGATTTCTTCTTCTGGAACCCCTGGACTTGAGTTTTTCCAAAGCCTGGTTCCGGTCCACTTCAGCTGATGGCTCCAGCAATCTTGGGCTTTCATTCTTTTCATGGTGCCTTCTGGCAGTGGCATGGAGGATGACTCTAAACAATTTGGACCTGATGCAGGACAATGGCCAATGTCCCCCGCTTGGACTGTGCCGCTTCCCCCCGTCCCGTCCCGCGGCGCGGTGCTCCTGTGTTGACTGGACGGGCGCTTCGCTGCCCCCTCTCTGCAGTGGCTGCGGTTTCGGGACCGGCTCCCCACAGCTGGTCTGCTCTTTAAGAGCAGAGCCGCTAGCCGAGCACCACTGCCAGTTTCCATACCACAACACGCTTCATGCCTTGGAAGAGCACCACTGTTCATTAAAAAGGGGGAGGGGGGGGGGATTGGCTGTTACAGAGCGTGCTCAGGGGCTGAGAAAAGATCCTGCTGATGTTTTATGGGATATGCTCACTTGCAGGCATTGCAGGCTAATAAGGCATGAAAAAAAAACAAGAAGCTTGGAGGATGAACAAAGAAAATGAGAGAGAGAGAGAGAGAGAGGCACTCATTCTGGAGGGTTAAATTTGGAGAGAGAGAGAGAAAGAGAGGGAGTGGAGCTTCTACGAGCCCCAGGCTGTGGATAAAGAGTGTGACCCCTGCTACGGCTGTGTCTCCAGGCCCAGGTTTCGAGTTTTGGGATTTAGGATCTGGGCTTCCCTGGATCAGAGTTTTGGGATCCTCCCTGGGTCGGCTGGGCGACGGTTTCCCAGCTCTGAGCCTCGACGGCGGGCGGATCACAGGCTCAGAGCTGATTGGCTCCCTGTCAGATCGCTCCATCACGCAGAGACAGGGGGACTCGGAGGCACCAGCTGCCACGTCCAAGAAAGACACCTGAAAGTTTTTACTGACAAATTCTTTTCAGTCTCACTCCAAACTCCTGCTGCTTGTCTGGTTCCTGTTTTTTCTTTTTCCCCGGCCGCTGTCCATTTTTCTTTCCAGTTGCTACGCCCCATTACACTCACTCTTCAGGATCCCTCTGCTTGTGGTGGGAGCCTCAATGATTTGGTGCGAGTTGGATATGTAGACTGTGCGTTTGTTTGGTTTCACCGTGTTTATGTGATGCTCCGGCATGCACATCTGTGTGCTGATGAAGCTTCACCAGCTCATGGCATTCGCTCATTCATTAAATTGTTAGTTTATGACTTTCTGAGATTTATGAACAGCATGTGTGCTGTTTGGGAGGTAAAGCACAGCCAATTAACTTGAAAAGAATCAAAGCCAGTTTGGCAGTCATGTGACAGGATGAAAGCTGCAGGTTGACAGTGGTGCAGCATATAATGGGATTAGGATCTGTGACCGTGGAAACCGAGCGAAAATGACCAGTCACAGGTGCAGAGGCCTTGTTATTGTGATTGTAGTCAGTTTATGAGATTGTGGGGAGGGATCAGAGTTTTTTTTTTTTTTTTTTTTAACTTCACAGCACCTCCGTGTGGTCAAAGAGAAGTATCACAACACAATCTCAGGCAAGGCCAAACCCACAGGTGCGCCAGGACCAACCAAATAAATTTTGTGGTGAAAACCTGGAGATTTTCAGTTCCCTTTTGTACGTAGTCCTCCATCCATCACTAGCTCTGGGTGTTGAAGGCTGCCCGATTGTGGTCAAGCAGCCAGTCTGTGGTGGCACCCCACTCTCCCCCGCCCCCCCCCCCCCCCGGCCCACAGGCACATGCATGCCCAGAGTCTGGAGCCAAACACGGGCAGAGACGCTGGATTCCTGAGCCCCGCTGTGGAGCTGAGGTGTGCCCAGCTGTGACCGTGCGGTTGTTTCTGGCCTGCCTGGATCTGTTCTGGCTACTGGGGTGGCAGAGTGCTGTTAAACCACGCTGGGCAGGGTCACATGAGCCTTTGGAACACTGGATTAAAAAATGAGTGAAACACTCAATAAAAATGCTGTTTTTTTTCTGCTGTGCCTGTGTACTCTGGCAGGACACATGCACTGCCTCACGAGAAAAATGACTTTAATTTAGCATGGAGAGGAAGAGAGAGAGAGAGGGCAAGAGAAAGAGAGAGAGACAGAAAGGAAGAAAGAGAAATGGAGCATGTGGTAGGATTATGACTCCATGATTGCTAATGAATTATGATGGCTTATGTTAAATTGTTCGGAACATGAGTTCATTGAAATGCTTTTTAAATGGGAAAGCTGGAAAGACCACCATATTGCTGGCCAGGTAAATTGATAGTCTCCTCTGGACGTTTTTTACACTGTAAAAACCACCAATCAATCAACATCTATTAATGCTCACTTTCCCAAACAGGCCGTTAAGCTGCAGATGCAACGTCATTACACAGGCTGTGCTGGGCTCAGGTTACTTGACTCAGGCCACCATTGTTAGCAAGGATCCCCTTACCTGCGTGAACAGGAGTGTAGCAAACTGAGAAGGAGAAGACAGGGGCGAAAACATGCACCCAGTTTGATTTCACTGGAGGCCAACTGCAGATGGATTTAATCTGGCACCATTCAAGGTCTTCAAGAGTGTCTGGATTGTCTAATCCCTGTTTCCGTCACGCTGACATCTTATTGGCCAAGGTGCTTATTGGACTGATTTACGGTCCTTCTGTACCTTATTATATATTGTGCTGGGTGGGATGGGGGGAGGCTGAAGTAAGGAAGGGGTTTGTTAAAATAAAACAGGGAACTAATTGGCACTGAGCTTCGGAGTCATGAGCGTTAATTAACGGCGTTCTTCCACTTCCAGAGCCAACGCTGAGGTTTCTGGGAGCAGTCACACGTTGAGGAGCGTTACCTAGAAACGCCCGCGATGAGTTTCACCATCTGCGTGGGAGGTGGTCGAAAGAGCTCGAGAGCAAAAAGAGCTTTTAGCTGATGTGTCTGAGAACGCGCTGGTGCTAGAGAGGAGGCTGGCGTCGGAAAGGCTGCACATCGCTGCGCTGTATCAGTGTGGGGCTTGTAACCGAAAGGTCGCAGGTTCGATTCCCGGGTAGGGCACTGCCGTTGTACCATTGAGCAAGGTACTTAACCGAAATTGCTTCAGTATATATCCAGCTGTATAAATGGATACAATGTAAAAATGCTATGTAAAAAGTTGTGTAAGTCGCTCTGGATAAGAGCGTCTGCTAAATGCCTGTAATGTAATGTAAAGAACGTGTAGAGCAGGCATCTCAAACTCCCGCCCCAGAGGACTCCAGGGTCTTCTGGTTTCTGTGGTTTCCATTCAATTAGCAGCCAGTCCTGACCTTGGAAACAAGATGAGGCGACTCTTTAGCCAATCGGTAACATAAATTAAATGCGCTTAAGTGTGGAAACGCCCCAAAAACCAACAGACACTGTGGTCGTCTGGGTTTGAGATCCGTGGCACAGAGAATATGTATCACTGTGTATGACTGTGTATGAGTCTTTCCAGAGTGAGACACGTAAAAAAATAGTATGCTATGCTAGTAAGTCTACTTTTTAATAGTTTTGAATACTTGGAGTATAATTACAATTTATACAATTTTTTCGCATGGGAGTGATGCTGTGGCAGTTGGTCATCTAGCTCTAGCCTCATTCAGGAGCATCAGAGTGCACTCTTTATGTTTGCAATTAAAGCTCAGTGCCTCAGTGCTCTGATTGTCTGCACAATGTCCACATCTGTGTCGGGGAAAAAAACTGGAGAGTTGGGGAGTGAGTTTTGATGCTGAAGGGGGAAAAACACAAGACCCAGCTGTTACAGATTATACTGCAGCAAAACTTTTTAACATTTCTACATTCTGTTCACATGGTCCACACATTTCACTAATGGCTGCAAAAATTTAACATGTTAATGAAGCTCTTCTGCCAATTTTATACGGGCCTGTGTTTACAGGGAGCAGCTGAGGGGGGAGGGGGAGGTGGGGGGGGGGCTTCTCTCGGGGGTACCATGGCAGCATCCCAGTCTGGACCATCAGCCCTGGAGCAACGCGTTTTAACGGCTGCGCCACGTCGAGAGCCTGATGCGTCATCGCTGGACATCTAGCGTGGAAAGTTGCGTCAGTCACGTGCCGGATTGGGTGGCCTGATATTGACCCCTTTCTCTTCAGTGCTGCTGGCTTTATCCGTCACAGACTCCAGAGTCCTGGGCCTGGTGGCCTCTCTCTGAGCCCACGCAGAGGGCCGGGTTTACAAGCATGTCAGAGCCTTCTGAGTGAATGAACAGGTGCAGAAAGGGAGGACAGGAAACAATAACTTCAGCCCCTGCATCACACTGCCCATACCCCACACCTCCTCTCGCACTGCCTCTCTCACTGCCTCACACTGCCCATACCCCTTACCTCCTCTCTCTCTGCCTCACACTGCCCATACCCCACACCTCCTCTCTCTCTGCCTCTCACTGCCCATACCCCACACCTCCTCTCTCTCTGCCTCTCACTGCCCATACCCCACACCTCCTCTCTCTCTGCCCCACACTGCTCATACCCCACACCTCCTCTCTCTCTGCCTCACACTGCCCATACCCCGCACCTCCTCTCTCTCTGCCCCACATTGCCCATATCCCACACCTCCTCTCTCTCTGCCTCACACTGCCCATACCCCACACCTCCTCTCTCTCTGCCCCACACTGCCCATACCCCACACCTCCTCTCTCTCTGCCTCACACTGCCCATACCCCGCACCTCCTCTCTCTCTGCCCCACACTGCCCATACCCCACACCTCCTCTCTCTCTGCCTCACACTGCCCATACCCCACACTTCCTCTCTCTCTGCCCCACACTGGCCATATCCCACACCCCCTCTCTCCCTCCTGAAGCACTGCCCATACCCCACACCCCCTCTGTCCCTGCCTCACACTGCCCATACCCCACACCCCCTCTCTCCCTCCTGAAGCACTACCCATACCCCACCCCTCGACTCTCTGCTGAAATGCTTTGCATCGGGCAGCCGGATGTGTGGGAAATGAAAGCATGCAAATCTGAGGATAAGCACGTTCCAAACCCTCATCACCTGCTTTTAAAATCTCCTGACCTTTCACCAAAAAAATACCACCAGTAAAAAAAACATGGTGGTAAAAAAGAGTACATTTTATTGCTGCCGCCTGGTCTTGCCCGCTACGTCATCTCTGAACAGATTAAGACATGCACAGACTCAGGGTTTTTGTTGCTAGTTCAGGCGTTCAATGATGAATTTTCTCTTTTTTTTTTCAACGTTTGCCTTTTTTTGTTTTTCATGCTTCCCCAAAATAGATTCCTGCTGTCAGGGCGGCTGATGTTTTTCCCGTCTTTATCTGCCTTGGCGTGGGGGGGTTTCTGATTCTGCGGGCGTCTTATTCAAAACAGAATGCGCATTAGCAACTTTATGAGCCCAGACGTGCTCTTTTGCCAGTTGGACATAGAAACGCAGTTTGATTTATAGCTGAACGGTTTTTATGTCTGGCCCCTGCCGCTATTGTTCTGTGTGTCGATTCCTCTGCGTGCCGTGGCCTGGATGTAGGAGCAGCTCGCAGCTTTTCCATCTTCCATTTCCGGCTGCATTCGCCGGCCTTCTCGTCTTTCCTGGATTAAAGATGGGGGGAATAAAATGCTCAATGTGAGTTTTAGTCCAATAAAAAGTCCAAACAAAAAAGTTCATATATGATTCTGAATGGAATGAAGCCCGTAGTGTCCTTGCAGTACTGGAGTCCCCAGTTCCCTCTTCAACATATTAAAGAAAGGAGAAGATGGAAAATAAGAAAGTACATCTTGCCTAGGTGAAAAATGGTGCTGTTTATAACCTGAAAAGGCCTCGATCTCAGGAGCTATAACCTCTTAAACCCAAGATGGGTCTGACACTGGGCTGGCGAAAGTGCTGTGACTCTGCCGATACACGGTCGTTAGAGGATTAAAGGGGCTCGATGGAGCTTTTATTTCTTTGAGGCCTGTGAGTCTTTTAAAGCTATCTCTCTCCCTCACCCTTTCTCTCTCTCTCTCCCTCGCTCCCTCTCGCCCTCCCTCACCCCCCCTCCCCCCAGCCCTGGCGGCTCCGGGCCTCACGGGGACCAGAACGAGCCGCCTTGTCTTTCCCAAGTGAGGAGGAAAGAAATGCAATAATAAAAGTGGCTCGCCAAAAAAACCTCAGTGAATTCCTGATGAAGGAAAGAATGCAGCAGGAAAAGAAGCCACGCTCCCTTCTCTCCCCCCCTGCCCCGCCACCCCTCCTTCCCCCACTTTTTTTAATAAATACGAATGCTTCCAGGTCCCCTCCCTCCCTCCCTCTCTCTACACCCCCCCCGCCCCCATCCCTCTCCTCCACTCAGCCACTTTGCACAGTTCTGGAAACTTGTCCAAATACTTGGTTCAGAGATCTGGCAGAGGAGACGGTTGAATAAGAGAAGCTGTTCTAGCCCTGCTATCGTACGCTGCACAGCACTGTGAATTGAACTCGTGTGTACTGACCCACGCGATTCATTCAGCGCCGCCACGGCTCGGCTGGCTGTACTGACCCACACGGGAAGAACCGTACTGCTGGGCAGATAGAACGCGCTGCCGCGTGATTGGTGAAAACCTGCCAATAGGATTTCGGTGAGAGACCCAGGCTTTTGAGCACTGGAGGAGAAACTTCTCATTAATGAGCACCAGTAACATGGTGTAAACCTCTGCTCATTTCGCCGGTGATTAATGTCTACTAATTAATCCTGCATGTCTCTGCCACGAAAAATTAGCATGTGCCTAAGATTGATTGCTCCTGACAGCCGTATCTTGTCTCTGTGTTGGGTCTGGAATAGGGGTCTTGATCTCTTCGGAGTGTGCAGGGATAGACTCGTCTCTGAGAAGCTGATAATTACTCCTCTGCCTAGCGGGGTTCACAGATGTAACTTTGCGAAGCTGTTTTTCCCCCCCAAAATAATTTAGGGTCTGTTTTTGGGTTGCCATGGCGAATGAGTGCTGAATGAACATGAAGCAGTGCAGAGAAAAAGGTCTGGTGTTCTGAATATGAAAGCTGTTTATTAATGGCCTGTACTGTAGCTTGGCAGAGGAACCCGTGTTTGTGGAGGTACACTCGCATTCCTGTCCCCCGCTCCACTCCTCTCCCCTCCCCTCCCCCGTGAGAGTAGATACTTTGGCGACAGGTTTGTGTTTGTGTCCGGGGCAGGGGCTGGGGTGGATTCCTCCCCTCTGGCTCACCGTGACGCCAGCGTTACCTGGTAACTGGTCATTGTTCCCGCTGGAACACCTCGGGTGACGGGCAGCGTTCCGGAATGTTCTGGCCCAGATTCAGGCGGCCTCTCGCTCAGCCCAGTGTCATCGCCATGTGCGTGCGCTGAAGAGACAGCCGCGGACCCGGGGAGGAAATGCACCCCAACCACCCCCCCCCACCCCCCCCCCTAACACTAGCCTTCTGTCTGGCCTGTCCTCTGCACTGCTCAAACAAACAGCTGCTGTCTTCAAATCTACACTCATTACAAAAGCACACATGGAGTTAACACAAGATTTCAAGACCGAAAACTGGGGCAAGAGTTCCATTTGAATTCTGTCATAATGTCAGTCTTTACTGGAATCAGCAAAAACGCTCTTACTCAAAAGTATCTTGTTACAGAAGCCCTTCGTAAATACATTTCTGAACTGACATCAGAAGTTTGGAGGAGTTAAGTTGCTTTGTGGGAGGCGTAAACCATTCATAGGCATAGCAGGTGAGCAACCTGTATTACATATGAAATGGGGGCGTGTAAATACATATTTTAAAGGCAATTTTTTAAATTCCTGATTTCAAATACGGTCAATCCCTGCCTTCACGGAGAGTGAACCAGGTCCTGAACGCTGAACCGGAGAGGGGGCAGCCACCCCCATGGGGACTGAACCATGTGGTTGGTTTGGGGCTCTGCAGGAAGTATTTGGGGCTCGGGGAGGAGGCACTTTATGGACCCTCCACTCCTCGGGGCTCCTGTCCCTGGGGCTTCCGCGGGCCTGATCTCTCCCACGTGTTTGGAGCGTTCGCCTGAACACAGGCCCTTGCCCTTTCTGGCTCTCTGTGTGATTGGTTTTCAATGTGTAACTCTGGTTGTGTGGTTTTTGGGTGGGTGGGTGGATGGAGGGGGAACGGAGGAAGGAAGGAAAGATTAAAGGAAAGAAGGATCCGAGCAGAGTGGAGACAGGCTTTGTTTCTCGGGTACTCCCAGGTGGCAAATCTGTGACAGTTAATTTGTCTGAAAACAGGCAAAATATCTGGAATCTATATTCTGACGTGGGATGAGGGTTGGGGGGGGGGGGGGGGGTAGGCGGGCAGGAGAAGCACACTTTGGGAGGCCCTGTGGAGACCGTCGCATATCCTGTGAAAGGGATTGGAGTCTTCTCGGCAGACGGATTTCCGTTCGGAACGGCATGGAAAAACGCTGCGGTTCCCTTGAGGATTCACCTGCTCTGCGGTCGTTATGTTCCACGCGCTCCCGCCGCTCTGAGCACATGCTCCAGGCCCTCGGTAATGCTTGGCTAATCTAGGCTGGGCTCTGCGCTTGGAGCCGAGTGTCTGTGGCGTCCACGCTGTGACGGGAGGCAGTGATTTATAAGTCTTCAGGATGAGCTGTGCTGCTGAGTCAGACGGGCTGAACACTCTCTCTCTCGACCGTTCGTCTTACACTATGACTCGTTTTTGTTCCGTTGCTCCATCTGTTCATTCGACTCTTCTTCTCTCTGATACTCACTCCATCTCTCTCACCTCTATCATTGCTCCTTCTTGTAAGCTCCACAGGATTTTTAAAAACCTTTTTGGACATGACTCCTGATATTGCCTAGAACTGGGTGATCTTGCTGTGCCTGCCAATGGTGGGCAATTACCACTTAATTACCTGTCACAGGTAATGGACAGGTGTTACCTGAGAGAGTGCTGCACACAACCCCCCCATACACGAACTGAAGCAACTGCAATCACACAGTCACTCTCTGTCTAGGAGCTGAGCCAGCTCTCTACCCCTGCAGCAGACACTGAATGAAGCATTTACCCTTCATGCCTGGGTAAATGATTCACTAGGAAGTTATTTTTCTGTGGCTTGTAGCTAGGTCTTATGTTTGTAGTCTTTTTCTCAAGATAAAATGACACCCCACAGCCAGTCTCCAAATTATAAACCCACCAAACATGTGCGAAGTAGATTGAAGGCCTTTTGAAAGCCAGGTGCTTGGTGAACGTGTGGTACAGCCCACTGTACGCTTCACTTTTGGATTTATTTTCGAATGCTTCTTGTGTCACATTGCTCCTGCTGACTTTAAAAGATCAATCTCCAACCGATACATCACTGTAAAGTAATTGCAATGGGCAAAAATGAGTTACCCCTGAGAAATGTGCAGTGAGGAATTCATTTATGCAACTTAGAGCCGAAGGGAGGCTGAAAGCGTGTCCTTGTAACTTTTTTAATGCGATACAAAGGGAATGAATGCACTGTCGTGTGTGCAGTCTGTGTTTGCTGCAAAGATGTGGGACTGTTTTGTCGAGCCACAGGACATGTGCTTTTCATCACTAAGCTTTTGTGATAGGAACAATAAATATTTGTGCTATGCGAGGACTGCTCTGCTAGCTCTGCAGCACATATTTGGTTTAGTGCAATGCAATGGAACTTTGGCAGCGTAGTCTTGTGATGACAGTGCATTACTGTATGTGTGTGTTTTTTTTTCCTGGTGAAATATCTGTGTAGGCCTTGAACAAAAGCCATGCTGCTAGCCTTCTATTTCCTCACAGCTATTAGCTTTGTGTTACAGTTGCTGTCTCTTGGGCTCATGTTCTGGAAATCATTTGAGCGCCCTGGAATTGCGAGCTGATGGCAATCTGGATCTGTATGGAAACCTCCGGAAGAAAACAGGACACATCCTGTGCAAGCTCAGCGCATTTAAGCTAATGATAAGCGCTTATAAGTGCACCTGCACCGATCACGCGATCTCACTCTCTCAAACACACATCCACCCACTCTCACTCTCTCTATCTCAAACACACATACACCCACTCTCACTCTCTCTCTCTCTCTCACTCCCACTCTCTCTCTCTCTCTCTCTCTAATTTGTGCACAGACACACATAAGCACTCCACGCACTCCAGGGGGACACGGGAAGCTCGTCGTGTTTGTGTTTGGGTGCGCCCACCGATTATCGACCCTCCAGGTTCAGAGAATGCATCACCTCTGAGCCTGCTGACCTGCAGAGATTGCATTCCCCCGGCCTGAAGAGGGGATGCTGTGAGAGAGACAAGAAAACCTCAACGGGATGGGAAAGGTCTGCCCTCGTTCCAGCCGGGACCTGAAGGTTTGGGTTGGCAGCGATCTCCTTTTCAAATTTAAGTATCTGATAAGAGTGATTAATCTCCATCACGTCCCTTCTCTTCTCATTTCTTCCTCTCTCTCTTTGTTTTTCTTTAGGATTTTTTTTCCCTTTTAGTTCTCTGCTGCCAAACAGAAGATGACCTCATGCTGCGGGAAAACAAGTCTGACCACATACCCTGCAGGCCCTGCTGGACAGCTGGGGCCCATGGGGGAAAGGGGGAGAGAGGGGAGAAAGAGGGGGAGATGGGTATGGTGAAGGAGTGGGGAAGAGGAGGAGAGTGAAAAAAACCAGAGACAGATAAGAAGAGGAGCAGTAGCACAAAGAGAGGAAGAGGCAAAGCAAGAAAGATAGAGATAGAGAGAAAAGGAACAAGGAAAAGGTAGAATGAGAGAAAGACAAAGTGAGAGAAAGTGAGACATACAAAGGAGAAGATGTGAGAAAGGGAAACTAAAATGATAAGTAATGCTGAAATTATTTATACACACAATAGAACTCTTGTTAATGTTCTCCAAAACTCTTAATGAATGAATACAGTTCATATTCATTGCATTATCTTTTTTTCTTTGTGAAGTTTTCTATTTGTTGTCGTGTTGGAAAATCTTATGTCAATACCAACATGGCAGATGGAAGAGTGTATGGAAAGGAATGCACTAATACTGCTGGACAGATGAAACAGAGGGAGTAGTACAGAGTTAAGAAAATGTAGAAACTAGATGGAACAAGAGAGTGACAGTAGAGGGGAAAGGATAGAAGAAGAGGAAGTGACAGACTGCATGAGAAGGAAGGCTATGGAGAGAGATTGATAAAGCTGACTGATAAGGTGGGCAGAAGATAGAAGCTCAAATGAAACCAATGCAGAGTAGGGAGATGGGACACTGGCAGAGTTTGCACTCCCAGGAGGAGATGGAACACAGTTAGTGCTCCCAGGAGGAGGTGCAGGAGGAGGTGGGGCACTTGGGGTTTGCAGGAAGAGGTAAAGGAGGAGGTTGAACACTTAACACTCACCGGAGGAGGTTTGACACTGTTAGCACTCTTGGCTCGAACCACAGAAGAATTACTGGAGGCTCTAAATTCCAAAAACCCCTGCTAAGACCTTGAGTGACAGACAGCTCAAGCGGTGGGGGTCAGAGAGCCGTGGGTATTGTTGTGTAAGGCCCCCTCTGCTGTTGTGTATCTTAGCCATGCGCTTGCGCGCGTGGGGCCAATTATCCGATTAAAGAGTAAGGGGAGAACCCCTGTGATCTTGTTTAATAATCCCTCCATGCTTGGACAGCCATTGTACCGCAGGCCAGCAATTACTTCCCCTTTACAGAACAACTGCGGCTGTGTGTTTGCCTGCGTGCGTGCGTGCGGCTGTTGAGCGTATCGGAATAAGTACGCATTGGCGTTGCTCTCTCACGCCGTCAGATTTATTTGTGTGTGTGTCCATCTTTTTGCATTTGTACAGTATATGCACGTGAGAATTTGCATTGGTGCTGTTTGTACTTCTGTGTGTATATCGCTGTATTTTTAACATTGCAGTCGTCTGTATGAATGTGTGCACATGCTTGAATGTGTGCAAGTGCTTGCATGCGTGCAAACTTTGTACATGCGTTGTATGTGCGAGGCCATACTTGTGCCCACGCACGTCTGTGTACGTGTATGCAAACATGTGTCCATGCATGCGTGTGGATGGGTGGAAAAGATGGCGTGCAGAAGGCCTCCCAGTGTAACAGACACGTGACCTCTTCTACTGTGCGGCCCACCACCTGTAAGAGGTGCATAACGCTGTGGAGATGCCCCTCAGGTGCATATACATTCATGTGCAGTATATGAACGCAGGTTTTAGCTTGCGAGTGCCGCTCATGTCATTTCCATAGAAATCTGAAGTATGCCTTGTGCACACACACCCTGCTCAGGCTCCTGGAATCTTTATGGTTTCTCTCCAGCTGAATCAGCTTTCAGTAATCCCTCAACTGGAAAAAAAGGTACATAAGTCTATTACCAAAGTGTAGCTAAATAAGCTCTATGTACCCAACTTTAATGAATCACAGATTGAAATGAGTCACGTCATCCAAAATGGAATTATCAATTCCTCAGATGAATATCTTTGAATATAAATTATAGATATGTGAGTATGTGTGTGTATACACACATGGTTATATATTAGATATAAAAATGCAAGTTTGTTGGATCATTAACCCTCTCGTGAATTTTAAAATTGTTCATTATGCGGACAAGCCAGCACTGAACTGCATGATGAATTATTTCCAGAGGAGCCATTTTCTGCTCAAGCTCCACTGAAGTCACAGGAATGTGAGTGAGGAAGAAAGCCACAAAGCCAGCGGACCTTCTGGGGACACCTTAAAAGACGAGGTGACAAACGGATGAATGGTGTTGAATTTTGAGCCTCGCTGTTTACACACCCCTTCGGCTTGGGGCATTCTGTCACTGTGTGTCGGGAGTGAAGCCAGGACAGGTCGAGAACAACCGCCGTACTGTACTGTAGGAGGCTGACTGTTACGGGAGGCCAGATTCCAGCCAAATTCCTCAGCTTGAGGGTGTTTTACTGCTTTTCTTCCGGCTTCGTAATTACTTACCGCTCAAGAGAACGAAGAAGAAGAGGTACATTACCACCAGCAAAAAAACCCTCTTCCTCTCCGTCTCAGCTGAAAAACAGGAAAATATTCTGTGTCGAAGGAACTCTGACAGAATTCAGAAACTCTGAAAAGAGTTCATATGTTGATATAAATGCACTTTACCAGGATAACATTACGCTGATACACTGAATTTCCCTGACTTAATTAACGTTGAACATTTTTCAGTGCACTTAGATAAAAAGGCTTTCCATCATCAACAAGAAAAACCCGAAGAGCAGCACTAAATGAAAACTCGAATCGAAGCAGAGATAAAGAGAAAAAAGAGGAAGAAGGGATGAAATAGAGAGAAAGAGAAAGAGAAGGGAGATGAGAAAGGGACAGTGAGACTCCAGAAGTGATGGAGAGAGAGGAAGAGAGCAGGCAAAAGATAAGAGAGACGGAGAGGGAAAGAGAAGGAGAGGGAGGGAGGGAGGGAGGGAAAGGAGGAATGAGGGAGCGAAGCGAGTGGGCCCTTGGCAACACACGTGGAGGAATTTTCCCTCCCGCAGAGAGGAGACCTGTTCCCCGCCGCGGGCGGAACGTGATATCGCTGCGGCTCCAGGCCTCGCAGATTTACACCTCCTGGACACCGTCTGCTTCCAGGTCCCCGTTCCCCTCCCACACGGGGAGTGGGGGGGGGGGTAACTCGCAGAGGTGAGACTCACACACTGACTGCTAGGCATTCTGCCACGTACTGCCGTATAATATTAATTACCACTGCAAGGAGAGGAAAGATGGGAATCAGGGACAGCTGTGGACCGTGTGTCATGCACCCCAGCACCCCAAAAAATAATGTAACTTGAAGTGAACTATTTAAGTGGAAGTTCGACCATTTCCCTGACATGGTATTTTTAATGCAAACTAAGCTATCAGAGACCTTTGCTAGCTGGATCCAGGAAAAATTTTATCTGCTGTTCGTCGAGTCTGATAACAGCCACCTGCACGCTCAACCCTGTCTTGTGTTCAACCCCCCCTCATTGTGCCACGATGCGTTCTGAGTTGCTTTCTGGCTTTCATCATGAAAGAGATGTGGTTTATTCTGATTTCAATATTTAAAATCATGAAACTAAGTTACAAGATTCAGATGGGTTTCCAACTTCCATTCAAAAGTTTCAAGGTTGTCCCTTTACAACTCCAAATGTTTCTTGTCTGCACTCCTTTGCAAATGACAGGCCGCTTGGTCCAGGCCAGAGAGCTGCTGCTCTGGGGAGATGGCATGCAACCAGAAGGTTCCAGGTTCAGGCCTCCTGCTGCTGTATGTGCGTGTTGCTTTCATGCATCTGCACAAAGCCCCTTCTCCATCATACTGTACACATTCTCCCCTCACACGTGCGTGATAACAAGCTACTGCTTCTTTTCATTAAGTAGTCGCCCCCCCCCCCCCCCCCCCACGCCCCAGTTAAGCTTGCACAGACGTGGAGTTTGAGGAGGACACATCATGTGTCCCTTGTGCTGGCAGGCCAGAGGTGCCTGACCAAGAAGGGGGGTGGCACTGGTGCATGATAAGTCACAGATGTCCCTACAACTGCGAACTCTCTCTTCCCAGGGTGAAGATACAAAAATGTATGCACTAGCCTGCAGGGGTGCCAGCCACAATCAGCACCATCCATCCATTCATTCATTCATCCATCCATTATCTACACCCACTTATCCTGGGCAGGGTCGCGGGGGGTGCTGGAGCCTATCCCAGCATGTATTGGGCAAGAGGCAGGAACGCACCCTGGACAAGCTGCCAATCTATCGCATGGCAACAACCAGCACTAGCATGGCTCAGACTTTATATCAGACTGTAGGGCCCATCCACACTCTAGATTAATAGAATAGGCTTGCCAGTTGGTGCCTCTGCCCTATGTACTGAACCTGAATTGCTTCAGTCGATATACAGCTGTATGAATGGAAAGTACATCAAATGTAAACAACACAAGTCATAAGTGCAATGTCATGATTTTTTTGCCGTTGGCGCGAATTGAGTTGTGTTCAGCTGGTGGCTTCACTCTGTCTGTCTCTCGCCAGATGTGAAAAGGCCTCTTTTTATAAGAAGGGAAGTTGGAATGATTGCACTGTTGTCATTGGGGATTACGACCGGACCCCCTACTCCCACGCAAGCAACGACGCGGGGAAAATTTCAGCGCTCCCGCTGAACTGAAGCGCAGTGCGCGATAACGACCTCCTTCTCCTGACTGTAGACCTGGGGAAAAATGCTGACCTTTACAGGGTGCTGAATGGGATCAGGAGGCAATAAAACATCAGCTATATTTGTCTTGGTGACTGATCCAAAAAGCTGTCTTCAAAGTTCAGCTAAGAAGCAGCCATATTATTTCCTGTGCAAATGTACAAAGGCTGAGAAAAGCTCCTTTGACCACTGCTGATTAGTGTTTTTTCTCAACAGTGTACAGAAGAGATGTGTAAACTAATATTTCAGCCAAATTCCTTTGGACATGACTGCAGGTCAAACCCATGTGATGTCAGCTGCAGTCCACGAAGAAAAAAAAATGAAGACACTTTTATTCTGGCAGATGTGTTGGGGCTGTATTTTGTCTGTGGAATGAATCAGAGAAAAGCTTGCAAAGGGGGCTGTCCATGCTCACACTTGTTTATTTCTGATGTATTGGAGGTGGCACGATTTGTTCAATACACATTACATTACATTACAGACATTTAACAGATGCTCTTATCCAGAGCAACTTACATAGCTTAAGGGGTGACATAGCTAAGGAGGTAAGAGCTGTTGTCCGGCAGTCGGAGGGTTGCCGGTTCGATCCCCGCCCTGGGCGTGTCAAAGTGTCCCAGAGCAAGACACCTAACCCCTAACTGCTCTGGTGAATGAGAGGCATCAACTTTGGATAAAAGCGCTATATAAATGCAGTCCATTTACCATAGCTTTTGCATTGTTGACACAGTATTCATGTACACAGCTGGATACATACTGAAGCAGTTTGTGTTATGTATCTCGCTCAAGGGTACAACTACAGTGTTCCACATGGGAACTGAACCTGCAGCCTTTAAAAGCCCAAGTCCCAAACCATTACACACTGCCTACACATTCTCTTTGAAAGCTGAGCTGCTGGTTGCTACTGGAAGATTTTCACAATGATCCGCTGCTGATCTTTGTACCCTCAGCCCTGCCTCTGAGCTCTTGGAGGTGCATTCTGGGACTGGATCGGAATAAAGGGGTTCCGAATTCCACAGGGCAGGGGGTGTGAGAAGGCCTGGGTGAGATCAAGGTTAGAGGGGTAAGGCTGACCCCGGTATGGGTAGAGGGGAGAGTAGAAGACGCCATTGCCCCCTGCCCCCCCAACATTCCTGGAATCCCAATGGCTAGAGGCAACAATTGCACTCACTGTTCTCTTTCACTTACCTGCTTCAGGTGAGCTATTTGAAAACCAGCAGCGACGAGGGATCTTGGTTTATGAATTCTAGCTCATTTCTAACCTTAAACAATGGTTGTTGTTATGATATATACCTTGATGGGTTACACAAAAACAGTCTGTTATTAGGGCTTGGGTGTTAAACACATTGGAATGACATTTTGGAATGCATAAACCTGGCTAAACCCCTAAACCATGAAATTCTCGGGATTATAGGAAAAACGTTATCATTTAATTATTTAAGGATTCCATTGCCTACAGCTAAACAGGGCTTGCTTGCCTTGCCGTTATAGTTGGCAGGTGGTATTTTGTAAGCCTCTAGAATAATTTTCTGGAGCAAAATTACGGTTTGGCCATTTCCTCAACAAATAAAAACACAATGCAAGCATGCCATGGCATAGCACCTATTCCCTGTGCGTTTTAAAATAAGCACGTTCTATCGTGGTCTACGTGGTTAAATCTTGGTTTCGGATGTGAACAAGCGGTGGCTTAACGTTCCGCGCTGTTGTCTGTGACCACAGACACTGCGTCTGGGCGCTAGGACCGCGAGGGAAAGTACAATAACGCTACACTTAGAAAACAGCATCGGTAGTTTGAAGAAGCTTGAAAGTGCAGGGCTGCCTATGCCTCTCTCACGGGACGAGCAGACTGACACACACGCACAGAAACGCGCAGACTTTAAGACTTACCTCGGTATCAGCTCGATTTGGCCCGACTTGGTTCGGATACGTGATTTAAAGTAGGGACTCGTTCTAAGTGGCCCGAGGGGAGGAATATACCTGCCATTCACAGATATGAGATGGGAGTTAGACAGAAAGACGGAGTAGCCTACCCGGCGTTTTTGGAGGGGAAGAAGACGTAATCTGGATTTAACTGGACGGTCCTTCTGTTTTATTGTCCCAGAGGTAAATGTAATTTGTTTTTTGTAAATGTCCTTTCTTGTATAATTAACCAACTTTTCACTTTCAGTAACTTTAGTCTCAACATAATCTTCACTAGGAACTGTGGCGCAAGTTCAATATCACAATAGGCTGCTCTGCGCATTACTACAGTCGCCTTCAAATCAGCAGAAACTGAAATCGCGGTTTACTCTGATAACGTGTGCAGTTGTGTTGAGTGACAGTGACGTATTTTAATCGGTATGGCCCTTTGGTACCCTTCAGATAAAAGAAAAGAATAAATGATCTTTTCAAACTTCAGTTGCGATTGCACCATGGTCCTGAGCCCATCAGCACGAACGAGAGAGCCAAGTAAACACAGTTTGTTGTTTTAGGGGACTTGATATGTGACAGTGTAACAGTCATTCACGGGGGAGAAGAGACAAAAGACCAAGCGGGGGTTCACTGGACAAAAGCGACGTCTGGGAAACAGGTTGTTCTCAAGGAATTCCTTAGTTTCTCAGATAATGGTTAGAGTTGCGTTTGGGAAAGACACTTTAGAGAACTGCATTAACGAAGGTAGCTTTGTATGACACGTGAGTCCTACGCCCTGTTAATGTTGTGATTTAGAGTTGATTTAGACACGGAAGTGTCGCATGTGTTCTCTGTATGTTCTGGAGATTTAGAGGAAGACCAGGGTGGGTTTTTTAAGGTGGTAAAAGATGTTGCAGAAATGCGGGAATGCAGTCTGTATTTGCAAGGTCTATAGAGAGACTCTGGAATATTCTGAGGACTGGAGGCATAAGCACACACTCAATCTGACTGCATACAGTTACATTTTCAGTGTCAATTCAACTCTTATAAGATTGCATTTGGTCCCGCTCCAGAATGTGGGACCAAATGTTACCTGTTAAGAGTCAAATTAACACTAAACATTTTTCTGTGCATTGCACTTTAGTTCTCCATTTCAAGAAACACATGTAAGGGAGGGAAAACCTATTGTTTTCCACAGATACTTTTTAATGAATGTGAGCTCCAAAAACAATGCCATGTAATAAAATATTTAATGTGCAACATTTCTGATTAATTTTGTTTAATCAATATCCATATTTTGTTCTTGCTTTGTCAAGTGCCATGGCCAAATCTTGACCATACTCCCAGTTGTAAGTGAATTATCTGTATCTTGGCTTTGTGCTTTGTGAAGCTTTGTTAGTAGTCCTTTACTTCTTATCCTCTTGTCATAAATGCCTTGTGCTTACAGGAAGACCTCTATAAATGAGGATAGGTCAGTCAACCATGTGACCAAACTTCAAGGTCATGTGGTGAAACTACTGAATCCTTTTTAATGGATCCTTCAGAAAGGATAACAAGTACTGAGGTCGGATATTATGGGATATCTTGTTCCTATGCCAGTCTTGTTGATGCATTGACTAAATTCGCACTGACAGGCCATCATCAGTTTTCCCTGCAATGAACCAGCCTCTTTTGGCCCCAGATACATGTATAATGACTGGAATTTCCTTGTCTATACTGGATGTTTAGTGTGAGGGTCTTTGAAATCTTTAGGTTGATGTTTTAAGGTTTATTGAGGTAACAGCATATATACATATCCTGACTCTGTAAAATCATGACAATTTCTCCCTCCATTGGCCACATTTTAAGAGTAGCTTTCAGAAAGAAAATGGACAGGGAGCAAAAGACAAGTCTGGATGAAATTCATACAACACAGACTGAGCTTCCTCTCTGTACCTTCTCTAAGCGCAAAGCTCTGAAGTTTGTAAATGTCTTTATATTGTGTTGGGAGTAACTGATGATGGTCTGAAAACAATGAAGGCTGCTTCATGTGTACATAAGAAAATCAGCGTTGCAGTTTTCCCCAACTTAAATACAATCACGTACTCTGTGTGTAAAAACATGACTGCCCCATTATGGAAAAAGCTGCTCTGTGTACACTTATGCTCTTGACTCAGTTTCAATTCGGCTATGACCCTGTGTGTTTTCCTGAAAGTAATACAAACTACTAAATTTCCCTGTTTCAGATATGGATGAACAGTGCAGTGATTGTGCTGTTCTGGTTGGATCCATACAGCGGTGTAACCTTTGTCTCTGTGAGCGCAGTCATCTTTATCTTCTTGCCCTGACTTGTTGGATTTAGTTTTTTTTTCTCCAGACACTCACTCTCTCGTTCTCCAGCGCAGCCTGAGGGTCCATATTCCTAAAGCTGATCACGTTTCCCTCGGTCTGTCCCAGCTGCCTGCATGCACAAACCACACATGCGCTAGTGCAGACACATGGAGTAGCCCATAATACTGAAACACAGCAGGAGCCCCACCTTGCCCCAGAGCTTTAACCAAAAAGATGAGTGAAGACATCCTTTCTGCCAAGCACATGCAGGTGCATACAGATGCACACACACACACACACACACACATGCACGCACACACCAGAGCCTTTAGTCCCCCCAATTAATCAGCCCCATTTAGAGCGGATCTGCTGCAACTTGCTGCCAAACGCATTCAAGCTTACACCTCTTGCCCTTTTGTCAGCACATCCAAAAACTTGTCATTGACCACAAGCTTTTCCCACGGGGCATGTCCGAGGGCGACGAGCTCGACTCCCTTTCTGTGTGAAACGTTCTTATTAAGCCTCGTGAGCATCCTTAAGGCCTGCTGAAAACCTGCGGAGTGGGTGGGGGTGTTCGTGGAGAAGGGCACAATGGCTGCTTTGTAATCACGGGAGGGCATAATGGACGTGAAGTGAAGTGAAGACCTGCAAGGCAAATGTAAGATGGTGTCGCACGGTTTCATGGACTCGCAATCAGACTGGAGCAGAGGGGGATTGAAAATCCACCTGCCATGTTCTGATTGCATGCAGATGTTGGGCAGTAAAGCGTCCAGTATTTGCGAATGACTAGCTTCACACAGGCACCGGGGGAGCCGCAGTTGTTTTCGATGAATAAAAGTAATCTTTTTTTAAACATCATTAATCAAAGTACATTTTTGCAGACTGCCTGGCTGCCCTACCTAATCTGTGTTGTAACTTGAGTCGGTTCATCTGTGTGTATGTGTGTGCATGGGTGCGTTTGTCTGTGTGTATGTCAGTGTGTGTCTGGCATGTGTGTGCGTGTATGTGCGTATGCGTTTGTGGGTGTGTGTGTGTGTGTGTTTTGTCTGCCCCCACGTGGAGAAAGTGAGCTTTTTCACTGGAATACAGCAAAGAAATCATGATTTTTTCCCCCCTTTTTTTCTCCTGGTCACTGTCATTGAGAATTTGTATTTATTCATACGGAACTGTAAATGTTCTCTAGTGACACAATTTGAAAACTTCCAACAAGTATATATATGTTGATTATTCTTCTTCTGTCTTTGTTTTAGGTCACCGTCATCCCAACCATGTCAGCACACCTGAGAGCTGTGGGCACCTCTCCTCTCTCCTCCTGTCTCCTGCTCCTCCTGCTGCTCCTCCCCCTCGCCCTGTCATTTCGGGCGCGACCACCCCACCAGCATCCGGGCCACCTGCCCTCTCTGGTGCCCCACGCCCCTCGCTCGCTTGCCCGCCCCCGCTTCAGTGCCCAGGCTCAGCTGGACTTCACCACCCACTGCAATTCCAGCTGCTACCACCGAGGGGAGCAAGAGCCCAGGCGAGAGCTGCTGGCTGACTGGCTGGCCTTCGAGACACTGTACGACAAC
Organism: Anguilla anguilla; assembly: GCF_013347855.1. Classification (NCBI taxonomy): domain Eukaryota; kingdom Metazoa; phylum Chordata; class Actinopteri; order Anguilliformes; family Anguillidae; genus Anguilla; species Anguilla anguilla. The sequence goes on from NC_049203.1 coordinate 12,688,337, forward strand.
GGCTCGCGCACCCTGACCACTGTGGACGTTGAGGACGGAGACGAGGAAGAAAGCGAGGGACTCATCATGGACGCGGTGCCGCGTTTGGCCAGAGGGAGGCGCTCCGCTCCCGCCATCGGGCGCGGGAAAAGGCGCAGGCGGCAGATCTATGGCGCCGATGGGCGTTTCAACATCCGCGGTGACAACTTCCTGCTCGACTACCCTTTCTCCACAGCGGTGCGCATCTCCACAGGCTGCACTGGGGTCCTGGTGTCTCCACGCCATGTCCTGACCGCCGCCCACTGCGTGCATGATGGGAAGGATTATGTCAAGGGTGCCCGCAAGCTGAGGGTGGGCTTCCTGACCCCACCCTCGGTCAACACTACCAAGCCCGGCCAGGCTCCACCGAAAAAGCCCCTGGTGCGCTGGGTGCGTGTCAGGAGGACCCGAGTCCCCAAGGGGTGGATCCAGGGCCCGCAGGACGTGAGCATGGATTTCGACTACGCCCTGCTGGAGCTGCGCTGGCCCCACCGCCGGCCCTTCATGCGCCTCTCGGTGGCGCCCTCCTCCGAGGACCTGGCGGGAAAGCGCATACACTTCTCCGGTTTCGACAGCGACCGGCCCGGCGAGCTGGTGTACCGCTTCTGCCCCGTGGAGGACGAGTCCAACGACCTGATCTACCAGCACTGCGACGCGCGGCCGGGGGCCAGCGGCTCGGGGGTCTACGGGCGCGTCTGGGACTCGGACCTCGAGCGCTGGGAGCGCAAGGTCATCGGCGTCTTCTCCGGGCACCAGTGGCTGGAGATCGACGGCGAGAACCGCGACTTCAACGTGGCCGTGCGGCTCACGCCGCTCAAGTTCGCCCAGATCTGCTACTGGCTACACGGGAACCGGGTGGACTGCAGCAAGGACTGAGAAAACATCTGGGGGAATGGGGGGGGGGGAAGAGTGGAGGGATTTTGCGGAGGAAAGGGGGCAGATTATTTCAGTTTAGAATTAACTCTCAAACTACTTCCTCTGAGTGCAGCAGAGCTTGAGAGAAATACAATCCCGAGCCGCTAAACATGGGGAAAACAGAAAGAATCTAAATCGGATTAAAAGCAGGAATGTTTGACCTTTGTATGGACTCCTTTCTGGACCAACCCCCTTTTGCTGTTTGGTACAGGCATCTCACTATGGATCTTGTTTGACTCCTTGAATGTGCGTTTTTTGTGTCTGTTTTACTTGCCTGACTCCTAACAGTTTGCTGGCAGTGTGGCATGTAGCTGTGCATTTATTTCAGACTAGTGTGCCGATGACATAATCACAGCAGCTTATAAAAGCACTTTCTCTTTGGCCAGCCTTACACTGCCTCTGTATTTCCATCACGTGAAACAAACCACTAGTAGTGGCGGGGACACAGTCCTGTTTTTTTTCTCACCTTCATCAAGATGGACTCCCAACTGAACCTTTGGGATATGGTTGCATTATTTATAAGATGAAAAGCTAGTGTTAGTGTGAGATTTCCTGGTGACTGTGCCTGATGTTTCCGCTGTAACCACTACTTTGCAGAAGAGACAACGCAGAGCTCAGCTGCTCAGGACATGGCTGCAGCTGCCTTTGCTTCTTCCTGACAGAACCAGTGTGCTTCAGTGCATTGAATTTAAAGGTGTAGGTGTGAAAGTCAGTTGTAAAAGAAATGTGGGAAGTGAAAGGCATGCATAAACATAAGCAAGAATGATAATTTAGATTTTGGGACTGTGACTCAGTTCTCCTGTGCCCTTTGTGCGATTTACAGCCCGGTTATAACACCAGACTAATCCTTCTTTCACTCTTAGCACCAGAGCACAGCAGCACTTCATAATCTTACAAAGAAAAGTTGGAGGAAAAATGAAATAAGAGCAGGTTTGGCTGTTGTACATGACTTTTGGAAAAGACCTGATTCTGGCCTATCTAAGTGGGGTAGTGGTGGTGGATGGGTTGGCTGATGCATCTCTATGTTGTTGCCAGTACATTTTTATTTTTTTGGAAAATGCTTCTATCTATTTTAATAAACAAAAGATTGTCTATCCCAACTGTTGTGGTGTTACATCGAATGCATATTTATCTAATAGTCCATGTGTATGCCGTAGAAGCACAACATTATATATCCAGAAAATTTAAGATGTGTTGGATGTGATCTCTATCATATTTAATTCCAGAGTGTGGATGGGCATCATCACAGTGCATTATAAAATATTGATTATCAGCTCTGCACTCACAATGAATTGCATTTGGAATTCTACAAATGTGCACATAGTCATTCACTATTCCTGATAGGTTCAGGTTTGGTTAGGTACTAGTAGTTTTTCCAATTCAGTATTTTGGGAGTTTTTCCAGAATAATGTGACAGAGAATTTTCATCGGATGGAGTGTATTTAAGAATGGAGAATCTATTCTCAAAGCAACTCCTGTCACATTCAACCCCCATAAATAAAAAAAATAAAGACGGCGACCACATCATATATGGGAATAATCTGTATAACAAAACTTTTCTATATGGCTTGTTTTCTTCTAAAAGTAAAACTGGTTTACAAACAAAAAACAAAACAAAATAAATAAATAAAACACCCATATTTCAACTGCTACAGAAAAAGTGCAAATCTTTATGCCTCCTGAGAAATGTTGCACAAGCACGACCATATGACATGTAAGCATGGAGAATGTTAGGATGTAGGCCAGGCACAAGTGAAGAGAAAAACTGGTCAAATAAATCTAATCTGTTCAAAGTGCTACACATTCTGTACCAACATAAAAAATTAAAGACCTTTAGATTTTTTGTTACATTTTTTGTCTAGCTTCATTTATTTAACGAAGTTATTTTCTACGTCACCGAACTCACTCTCTCGTTTTCTATTTAATGTATAACCATTTAATCACATCCATTTTATAAATTCAACAACAGTAACATATAGACACGAAGCGGATAACACCTGAATTGCAGGTACCAGGTACACATCGTTAATTGGGGCGACAGGTATGCCAGCAATACAGTGATGATTAAATAAGTACGAAGGAACCATCTTGATTTTAACAAACTGCCAAACAAGAAAAGCAGTATTTCAGTGATAGATGATACGTAACGGACCAGTCGAGGGACATTTGGCTCACTCCCCGTCAATGTTGATTTATGGAACGTATTCTCTAGAGAGGGGTGGGGAGAGAAAACGTACGTTCCATGCGCGTGACGCTCAACTTCTGCGTGAGGAGGGAGGGGTAATCTTTTCAAGATGGCGACGACCACGGAAAGTAGCGATGCCGGGGTTGCGAACAAGAAAAAACATCTCGGAATCCCTGAAGCAGTCTTTGTGGTGAGAAAACAAACGTTAAACTGTCACGTCTGCGCCTACTTTTTAGAATCTGTCGGGTTTCTGCATTGAAATTTAAGCAGAACAAAGCACTGTGTCTCGCTTTGTTTCGCGAGCCAGCCAGCCGCAACCATTAAACGTGCTAACGTTAGCTAGCTAGTTCTCCTTTTAAGGTAGTTTGAAGGCAGCTAACGTTAGCTGTCTGGCTAGCAAAGGTTTAATCTGACAACTACAAGCTAGTAGCGTTAGTGAATACATTGGAGGTCTGCACCAAAGAGAGAATCTCTGCATTTCAGACCATGTGTAGCTATCGAGCTAGCCTAGTGCCAACAATAGCTATATCGACCAGTATACAGCTATACGATTAACGTTAACAATCCTCAGCTACGAATCCGTTAACTTTAATTTACTGGTCCGTTAAAAACATATTAGCTTTCCAACTGACACAATTCATCGGCAATATGTTTCCTTGAACGGTAAATGATAGATGGTTTGTTAACGTTTGTTAAGTTAAGCAGTAGTTGTTTAGCTATTTTTTTTTGCACTAGCTAAATGCATTTCACTTGCAGTGTGTAATATTGTACGTTTATAACACTACAGTAGTAATCTGTTTCATAGAAACCGGACGTGTGTATGGACCATGTACAGTACAGTCAACGTAATAACTAATTATCGCTTTTTTCTAGACAATCGGCAAGTTTATTGAGCTACAACTTATTGACAGAAAATATTAACGACATAATATAAAGCTACATAAGTATTATCATGCAGCTGGTGGTCTTGTGTTGCGGAATCACTTCAACGTTAAATGCATGTCTTGCGTTAAATGCATGTCTTGCGTTAAGTGCGTTTAAGCGCAGCCTTAAAAAGAAATTGAAGATTTTTTTCATCCAGACTATAAATTCCTCAGTCATTCGTGATTGGTGACTCGCCACTGCAGATGGAATTGTGTCTCGAAGTGCCGTCGCAGCTGTCTGTGTTGTTGAGCTGTCTGGTTCTGTTCTGTCTCTGCCTCTGCGTGCCGGGTGCAGGAGGATGTGGACTCCTTCATGAAGCTGCCAGGCAATGACACGGCCGACGCGGTGCTGAGGAGGCTGGATGAGCAGTATCAGAAGTACAAGTACATGGAGCTCAACCTGGCCCAGAAGAAACTGAGGTATGGGGTGTGGCAGTGGTTCCCAAACTTTCGATGACTCGTTTAAATGGATAGTTCCCCCTAAAAATGAGGAGGCTATTAATTTCTTGAAAAAAGCCCTTTGACTCTACAGCTCTCAGCAGGATCTCATTGCAGATTTGATCAATAAAGTACAGTAAAGTAAGAAGAGCTATGGTTACGAATTCTCTTTTTAAAAACTAGACATATAAAAAAGTTATTCAGTTTGAGTGATTGAACTTTCAATGTCAACCCCATTCTGCGGAGAGCTTTAGTTGTTGAGAAATGTATTGAGTTAAAGATCCCCTGTTAAAATGTAGGCTAAAATGTTAAAATATGAAATTAATTGAAATAAAATGTTAAAGCAAATTCATATGAACTAATAAGAGTGCAGTCTTTTCCTGTACACTGTTGTAAGTTTATGGAGCAGAAGCAGGTATTAATAATTGTTCTCGCTTCGCTGTTTCTCAGGTTAAAAAGCCAAATTCCACAGATCAAGCAGACGTTAGAAATTTTAAGACACATGCAGAAGAAAAAGGTAAGCATGGGATTTACCATCTTTCATGTTTCCATTTTCTTTCAGTTTCATCCCTTGTGCGATGTTCTGTCAGTTTTTTATTGCGTTAGTGTTTCTACCTGTCCCTTCTTTTTCTAGGACACAACGGAGCCCATGGAGACACGCTTCCTGTTGGCTGATAATGTGCACTGCAAGGCCTTGGTACCGCCCACAGACAAAGTTTGCTTGTGGCTTGGGGTGAGTCTTAATCAGAACTCTTCCCAAATGGAAAAATCCATCAATGTCAGAAATCGCTTTCACTCACGGATTAGCAGGGTCTCTCTGTCTGCAGTTGTCTTGTGCAAGGATCAGCAATAAAATCTAGGGGTGTCAAATGCACATGGACAATTTTGACCCTTTAAATGTGACAGTAACAAGTTGAAATGAACAGATTCTACAAAGGGGGTGATGGGATTTGGAATCTGGAACTTCTAAGAGGACAGATATATGAAACTTGTACCTGGTTTTCCAGTATACTTCAAAATTGGTCATGGGTGCATGCATACACAGACACATTCATTATGGTACACAGTACCATAATGAATATACCGTACATGGTCTATGCCATAGCTGTTTAACATGACCATGATGGTAAAATGGACTGAATTGTTGCATGCTGTATGTGGGTATGCTGAATTCACTTAAAGGAAAAACATTTCAATAGGCATTAGCTTTGTGAATCATTACCAACTGTTAGTTGGTAGTACAAGTTACATTCCATGTGCGTGATGCTCTTGGGTGTGCTGAAGTCCAGGCTTGACACAATGCTAGATACTCTAGACCGTAGGTAATTGATGAGCCGTGATGAGCCGATTGGGCCTGTTGTTGTCTGATGTATATATCCTCGTGCCCAGGCGAATGTAATGTTGGAGTACGACATCGATGAGGCACAGTCTCTGCTGGAGAAGAACCTGGCCACTGCCTCTCGGAACCTCGACTCCTTGGAGGAGGACCTGAACTTCCTGAGAGACCAGTTCACCACCACTGAAGTCAGTATCCTTCCACCTGAGCACTGGGTGCAAATGAGCGAGGGCACTATTTGTGAATCAGCGGAGGAAGGTGTAACACGCAGATTTAACTGTCATCTTGTTACTGTTACTGCATCTGAAGGCAGGTTTTATTGTTCATAGTTTTAAGATAATTTTAAGTATGGATGTGACAATGTGCAGTTGCTAGAGGGAGATGTAATGCAACTTTGTTGATTGATGTGGAAAGATACCACAGTGATGACTTCGGTACATGTTCAGTTTGGATTGTAATTGGACAAGATTAGCATGCGGAAAGGAGAATTCTGATCCGAGAACAGCTCTTCCCTTCCGAACTCAGAGGAATTAAATCACATCTTTAACCAGGTAAGTAAAGGTAAACGTGCCGTCGCTCGGGAGGCGACTGCAGCCCCCTTCACGGTAAACCGTCATAATTAAAGACTTCTGTTTGGTGCAAAAGAAAAGAAAAAACAGTCCTTAACCCATGCTCCCCTCCAGACATGGCACGTGTCTACAACTGGGACGTCAAGAGAAGGAGCAAAGACAATCTCTCAAAAATTGCTGAGAAGTCTTAAGAGCGCAACTCCCACCATAACTCTCACCCTCCCCTTCCCCCCCACCCCCCCCCCCCCCCCCTCTAAAAAAAGAAAAAAAACCATTGCATACTTTACCACCTGGTCTCTCCATTGTCATTTGAGTTATATATATATTTTTTAAGAAGCTTATTTTTCAGACCGCAAAATTAACAAGTCTCTGTTTTTTTGTATTGTTTGTATTATTATTGGTTTTTGATGTTGGCAGATTACACTTAGGGGATGGTGATTACGTTTTTTTTAAAAGTCTGTTTATTTATATGCAGCAGCCTGAACCCTTACAGGTGCTTGGCACAGCTGGAGTCTGAGGACCAGGAAATGTCCGTGTGATGTTTCTGTGAGGTTCGGCCCGTGGCATCGGAGGTGCTAGCAGTGCAGCGGCTTTTCCGCGGGGCACCTTTTGATCCTACAACAGTCGGCAAGAGTTGCGCTGAACCTTATTTTTTAGTGGGCCAGACAGCGGCCCCAGATTTTTGTCACAAACACCCCCCCGCCCCTACCCCCAGTCCCACGCCTCAGCTAACCCGTCCTCTGATGCATGTTTTCCCCTCTGTCTCTCTTTCGGTCTTGTGGTATTTATTTGTCACACTGTATAAATACTGGAAAAGAAGGATGAAAACTGGGGAAATGGCAAAAAAATTAAAAAGACAAATGTGATTTAAAATATGGTGCTTCATGTTTTGTGTGCGTGCGTGCTGTAATTTAACAATGTATTAAAATCTGGGTTGCTAAGAATCGTTTTGAATGAAGATGTAGCTTCAGGGAAATTTGTGGTGACCCAACGAAAGCAAAAACCACGTTTACCTTCCCTTTTCGGTAAGTTCAACAATGCTTCATTTTATACCCGATTTCAATACAAGAGCGGACGGAGCGAGTGAAAGTTAATATGTCAGTCCCTGTACATTGTGGAACCAAACCCGTACGGAGGAAGCTGACTGGAAAGCGGGGTATTTCTGCTTCAGGGCATATATTCATAAAGGGTCTCGGAGTAGTCGTGCTGATGGAGGATCAGGCTCCCCCTATTCATATCCTAACCTTTTATTTTTTTTAAAAAGCAAAACTGTTCCCAGATTTGCGCTCCTCCTCTGAGCTTTATGAATACGGGCCCAGATCTCCTTACATGTTCGTTTTCACTCAAAGCCAAAGGAGCGCTCCACACCGATTACCTACCTGGGGTTTCAAATTCTGCCTGTTTTCACCAGAGTGGGCGCCAGCTAATCTAGTCCTAGCCATTAAGTGACAGTGTTGAAGCTTACCCAGAGGCAGAAAGGCTGAGAGGTCGAATTCAAGCTTGAAAATCTCCAAAGTAAAAACCTTTGGAGAAGAACCGTGGCCCGTTTAGCACAGGTCTGAAATGACTGTGAAGCAGTAAACCACTGACTGGGTCTACAAGGTGGTTTTAAAGAATACTTCATGGCTTAACCACTGACTACGTTTTCTGCTGTCCAGAGCGTGCTTTCAGACACCACACTGTCTCAGCTAATTTATGTGAAAATTGTTGAATGATAGTTAAACTCATCTGTTTAGACCACCGGTATGCAAACCGGCTCCTGAAAGGCCCTGGTGTCTGTTTTCCCCCATTATAGTCAGCTCAGGTGAGACGACTGTAATTACCTGCTTGAGCTGATCAATCAAGGGCTGGGTAACAATGCAAAACCAGCAGACCCTGTGTTTCATGAAGATGAGGACTGCGAGTTCCTGGTTTAGACATTGACGAATTTCATGTTGCACCCCTAGTTTCTTTGTTCTAGCCAGGTTTAGCTTGTAATTATTCTTTGATTGACGCATGCTCTTTCTGTTCAGTGTACTTTGGGCACAAGCAGTGTGACATGGAGCTCACTTCCCCCTTGGGCTGCTGAGTTACTGTTGCGAATGCAGAACAGCATTTTTCTCTTGTTGCTCCGGTCAGTATTAACTTGTTTCACTTGTTTCACTTGGGGCTCGATGGCTGGATGATTTTTGTGTGGTTTGGGTAGTATGCACTCTTGCTTTCTGTCTGGTGCTGTGGCAATAGCAGTACACTGCATACCACTTAGAACTTGTAGACTTGTTGGCACTCCCTGTCCTTGTTGAGTCTGCTGTCCTTTAGTCATTATTAGTCTCTTATTCAAACCAGATCACCAACTTTTAAGACCACAGATGAATTAACAAAAATGAACCCACAACGAGAAAAGACTGCAGCCCCGTAAGTCTGGAAATTATTAATTGGTGTGTCAGACAATCTATTTTCAAACCTATTTGCATTTGTAGTAGTTTATTTTATTTGAATACATGGAGTGTGAGAGTAAGAACTGCCAGGGCAAGTCTAGCAGGCTATTGAAAATTTGCATTTTCATACCAGTTCGTAGTAAACCTGTGGTCTTCCACATGTGAAAATACATTTCAAACGGCAAACTTGAATTTTTGCATAGACCAACTGTTTCAGTTAAGTTCAGATTGGAACGAGAATGCTGCAGCATCCATATCAATTCTGTCTTAGCATGTTATTTTGAATACCTCCGTACTTTGTCAGCACATTAAAATTCCTTTGACTAAAAATTTGGGACACCTGCTATTTTGGGAGATTAAAAAAAAGTCATGACTATAAGAACTTAATAAATATTCAGTACATTGTTTTAGTTTTAACGAGGAAGAAAAAAATTACAAGTCACATTTCATTATCTTTAGTACAATTCAGCTTTTGCTAGACAAGAGAGATCCATACCCATTTTAAAATGGCTACATGACATCATACAGCTCGGATTTGGAAAATTTCAGTCCAGCACCTACATGTTGAAGAAAACTGGCAGAGAGAAACACAGAGCATGTGGAATAGTAAGAGAAGCCAATGTTTTTTTGAATGTTCTTTGATTTTTTGTTTAACATTTCCTTTACCACTGTGGAAAACAAAAGATGCTTAGCCAGTGTTGTACAATGGGGTGGGTTCTCATTGGTCGATCTCAGTGAGGCTGGGTTTGGAAGGAAGAACACAAACAGCCATTTTTTGTTCAAGTAAGGGCACTCCTTCTGCCTTGGTCATTTTTCAGGTGATCTTAAGTAGGGACCTGCCATAGAGTCCCTAATTTTGCCTCATAGTGGTCCATTGATTTAGTATGTCACTGCTCCGATGCTTATGTGAGTCCAGTGGTCTACAGTGTTGATGAGCAGGTTGAAACACAAGGATGATTCAACTGTAGTGGGTTACTGCCTGATTCAGACAGATATGGCCAGCTGTCTTGCTTCCCTGGTGTGAGTACATGGATGTTACTAAGCCTAACCACTCAAGAAAAGCAAAGATAAATGTTTATTGTTTAACCCCCAAGCATTAACCATTTATAATTTCTCTTTCCTGAATCTGACACCTCAAGCATGAATCTAACCTGTGACCCAATCCATTCGACAGCTGCTATTGATGCAGGTAGTGAATTTGCCGTTATCTTTGGAAAGGCAAAGCAGTTGTGTTGACACGTGTTACAGTGGATGGGTTTCCTGTCTCCATGTAAAAGTGGAGGTCATGCTGAAAGTCAGGGGAGGGCAGATTAGCGTGAATGCCAATGGTAGCGAGTGACACGCTGCTGCAGACTGAACATATGCACACCAAAGGTACTTGTACAGACAGCCTGTAGTCTCAGGATATCTACAGCTAGCCTGCGTACGGCCCACCCTGTCAGCTGGATCGCTCCCATTCGGCCTGCATGCGGTCACTGCTTCTCCCAGCCCTCACAGCAGTGTGAAATTAGCTGGAGCGTTTGGAATCCAGGCTGGTACGAGTCTTCGAAAGGCCTCACGCGGGATAGAACTGACGAGCTCTGGTGCACGTAAGAGAGACCGGTGCGTGGGAGGAAGTGTTGGGGATCAGCACCGTTAAGAGACCAGAATGACTGTGGGCTGTACCTGCTGTAGAGTCACACCTGCTGTGCGTCAGACAGACAGTGAGTGTACACTGGAGAGGCATGTCACGATGGAAGAAACAGGACATGGCAGGGTTGAGCAATAAAGGATTTTCTGTCTGTCAGTAATTAGTGTTTATAAAAAAGGGACACTTCAAATGTAACGGCAGACCAGCATTCACCACTGAATTTAAAAATCTGAAGATGTCACATTATTGTGGGATCGGATCTAAAGTCTGTGGGGGAAGATCAAAAGAATGAAAGCTAAGTGCAGGAATTAAATGTAGTCCAGTATAGTTTCAGTAAAAAAAGAGAAAAAAGTCCAGTGGAACAATTCAATGCTATTTAATAGTGCCTTTTTTAGTTGTTCGGTTCTGTTAGTGATGAATGAGTTGCTGACACATTGAAGGGACCCACTGCCACCTGCAATGACGGTCCCTAAAGACACATCCTCAGTTTGGACACTCTGTGCCTTAAGCAAAATCACATGTTTAAGAAAGCCACATACTATTATTTACCCCATAATAGTTTACGTTCTTCACTGCAAATTATCTGTGATAAACTGCATCTCCAAAAGAGCTAGAGGAAAACATGATATATACCCAAAATTGTGTTGTTAAAAGTAATTCACTCATTTAATTCAACCTATGTAATATGCTTAAGGTGTGAGATTTTGGACAACTATTTGAATGAATTGTAGCAACACGGTAACATACTTGATATTTTGTATTCATGCACCAATCCCATAAAGTTATTGTCAAATTGTATTGTTTGAGGTCGGGTTGTACGTTTCCACTGAAAATAATGTGCATGAATATCTGCGTGTTGTTCTCTCTGCCTTGGATAGGTGGCAAAAGTGTTTTGAGTGTGCAATATTGAAGGTGCCCCATGGAATTCTGGAAGGTATACCGTTTCACATTGCATTCTTCCATTGCTCTGTCCCGCTAGTACTTCCATGGTTCTGTTGATGGGACGCTGTTAATGCCAGATAATCGGGGGTCAGTGTTTTCACCCAGACTGTGAGGCACTTAGCCCAGTCTCAGCCCCGGAAGACCCCCCCAACACCAAGGAGAGAGGAGGTGGCCCTGCAGGTTTATGATCAGCGCCAATGTCCATGTGGCGCACCCCCCCTCCCCCCATGGACCCAGACCGGGGGCTCTGTCCAAAAATGCCCAGCAGCAGAACTGCCCCCTCTCTGACTCCAGTCACATTGTTCAGGTCTACGTTTTGTACTGTCTCAGGGCAGACCACACCTTATTGGGTGAAAGGAGGCAAGGGAAAGAAGAAAATGGCGGTGAGGGTTCAGAATTACCAATGTTCTTTGAATAGAGGGGGGAAAAATGCCCAAACAGACTGGACAGCGGCAGATTGGAGGGGTGGGGTGGCCAGCAGAGGAGAACAAAGATTGGGTTAAAGTCGATGTAGTGGGCAGAATTCAGGGTGCGAGGTGATGGAATTGAGCAGGGGGGCTAACAGGGCAGGGTTGGCGGTAGGTGTGGAAAGAGAGGTGGCAGGGCGGGGCTGTGATTTTGGGCACCGATCAGCAGAGGCACCGGCGGTCGCTCTTGGTGACCTCCTCGGAGGAGTGCACCACGTTAGGCACGAATCCGCTCTTCACCCCCTCCCAGCCCTCCTGGATGGTGATGTCCCCGCGCTTGACCAGCTCGAAGATGTCCCGCGTCAGGTCCGTGAAGGCCTTCTCCACGTTGATGGCGTCGCGGGCCGAGGTCTCCACGTAGCGCAGGCCGTAGGCCCCTGCCAGCTTCTCCGCCTCCTGCCGGCTCACCTGCCGCTGGGCCTCCAGGTCGCACTTGTGGCCCACCAGCAGGAAGACGATGCTGTGTGGCTGCACGTGGCTGCGCGCCTCCTCCAGCCACTCGTGAACGTTCTGGAAGGAGCGGCGGTTGGTGATGTCGAACAGCAGCAGGCCTCCGACGGAGTTACGGTAGTAGGCCCTGGTGATGGACCTGAGAGGACGGAGGATAGGAGAGGAGAGGAAGGACAGAAAGGGAAAGGGAAAGGAAATGGTGAGAGGGAGGTAGATGAGAGTAAGATGGAGGAAAGAGGGAGGAGGTGAAGGTAAATTAAAATAAAAGGGGGGGGTGGTCAGAAAGTGATGTGGAAAGGAGAAAGGTTAAGGAGAAGATGAGGCAGGGTGGTTTAATGTGGCCATGGGGAAATCACACATAGATGCAGAGGTAATGTGAGGGAGGGGAGGAAGACAGAGACTACCATTGTTATTAAAACCACAAAAAAGTAAATGTTCATACTGTCTGTGGATCACTGGAGGATATTCAATCAGAGACTGCCCTGTGTATGACCAGCCTTTTTAACTCCTCTAGGTTGTGCCCCACTGCCTTCGGCTGAGTGCAAGCAGACATCAGGATGCTTTAGAACCGAGGCCCCCAATTTCACAGACAGGTACAGCTGCACGGAGATATCTGACAGTTGGACATGTGTCTTGGGGCAAAGTTTCTGAGGACGGAGGATGGAGCTTTGTAAAATGGTACTGATGTAAATTTATTCAGAGAAATATACCCAGAGTGGTGTGTTCTTTGTAACTAGTTCCTTCACAATTTGTACAAATTACCTCAACATTAATAGGGACAGAATACATTTTAGATTTGGCCATGTGTGTTGAACATGGTGACAGTAGGTTTGTCAAATTTGTCATTGTGTTTGCATATCATTATGGAAGCATATGTCTACCAACTCAACCAACAACTTGGCTGAAATCCTTAGTAGGGACTTAACTTTTTTTATTTTTTATTTTTATTTTTACCAGAACTGGAGTAATAGAATATAGTAAAAATGAATGTGGGCTGCTGCAGACTGGCTGGATTTGCATTTAACCTCAAGATTTAATTAAACCTGTTTTAATTTTGTTTTAAATGACCAAATTACTTTTTCATTTCCATAATTTTATTGTGAATACCCAGGTTAGGTTCCTTCTCTGGTTTCAGCTATATTGAAAATAAATGAGTAAGCATAAACAAGCATTACCAAAATAAATATAGGGGCACAAAAAATGGAACTCCTGGTAATAATGTGCATATTCTTTACCAGGGATTGTATGTAGAATATAGTTAATGATGGATAAAAATAGACTGTATAGAAAAAGGCGATGATAAAAAAATAAAATATCTTATTGTGATACAAGCTAAGAATGGTACAGAGATTCCATCTGTGAAAACCCAGCTTAAATGTGTGAAAAAATACAAGTCTGTTTTTCAACCACAGATAACAAGTGTGAACTGTGTGTTAGAAAAAAGCCCTGCCACACTGTCTCCTCTCACATTGAATAAGAGGAAAGCCACAAACTAACCTTAGGGTCATTACTGCAAAGCAGCTTAGAATATTTTCAAAATTGTGTAGTGTTGAAGTGTACATTTGAATGACTTTTTTTCAGTTGTAAAAGCATTTTTTTTTACTGTGCAAAATTAACTGCCAAGACGTTAACCTTACTAATATGATTCATTTCAAAATGGGAATTTTACAGTATTATACAGTAATATCTGTCCTCCATCTTGTGACATTTCTGCTTAGTGAGGGTTCTTTATCCAGACTCTGAGAAAGGTCTCTTTTTTCCTCAATATTTTGAAATTTGCCAAATTTCTTTGTGTTTATTTTCAGAATCACACAATTCTTATGAATGCTGCATGTACTTTATGGTGAGATGTTGCACATAATAATTAGTACATACTTGCAAGTGCACATTTCTCATTTGAATTTTAAATCAACGAGCTGTTCAAAATTGAAATTGCATTCATTTGCAGAACAGTTGTTTGTCTTCATGTTCAGAGAAAAAGGAATGCATTATTATTAAACATTATTTATTTCAGTTGAAGTCATACAAATTGCTGCCCAGTTTGATTTTGAATTTTTATTTATGTTGGGAATGACAGAAATCTGTCTGTCAGTTTGTTAAACAATCTCTGTGCTGGGGTTTTTGTACCTCACCTTTCTAAGGTGCTGATTTAGTCCATGTCCTATTTAATATGGAAGCTAGAACCATACTTATATGTGCACCTTTTTATGATCACTCGTTGTTAGGATTTAAAATGTAAATATGAAATTAATCAAACTGATTTACTTGGGGCACTATAATTCATTAAAAAATATTTTATTTACTTAAGTCACAAATGTAAAATTGTGTGCTCATACGTGTTTGATGATTTTATGCCCCATCCATAGTGCAGGGGTATGCAATTCTGTTCTTGGCCTGGTTTTTACTCCATCCAGAACCATAACTACATAAACTTAAGAATTAATCAATCACTGTACTTTCAAGCTCAGATGGAAAAACCACAATCTTCTCTTGCATTCCAGAACCATGGGTGCCTGCCTCTGGACAGCGAGTATGACTGATGGATATATAGGTAGCTTAACCTGGCAGCTCAGGTATAGACAGGAGCAACCCACTTGGGAAGATAGCGTTTCATTTAAATGCTGGTTGTCCAGACATTATTAGGACTGATGAAATACAAAGGCACTAAAATTAGGTACTTTAGGATTCTCGAGTTTCTCTTTTTATGTTTTTGTTGCAAGTATCTACATACATATTGAGTTGAATTTTATGCAAGTCAACAATGACTTGTCATGCTATTGCTGCTGTTGTTTTTTTCTTATAACATAAAGAGTTCCACAATTTCAATTTAAAGGTCATGTTCTCTAAACCCTCGGTCATAGTCCATGATTAAAAGCGCAAGGAAATCTAAATAAAGAAATAAGCTTGTCAGATCCAGTCATAATTAATGGTGTGTACACAAACAAACTAACAAAAACCGCAAAGCTGACATGTACTCGAGGATGAGCGTTGCTTCCTCGATGCTCCTAGTATGAACCCGTCTCAGTTTCAGCTCTGTTGCGAGTGTGTAGCCTACCCCGCACTATCCACCCTCCTAGTCCGCCCATTGCCGTGTGACATCAGCTGTTTACCCACACGCGCACATATGGCAGATGCATCGAGAGCTTTCATTTTGACAGTGCAGTAAAGTTTCCTAACAATATTAGATTACAATTTCTGGATTTACTCCAGCACTTCGTGTATTTTAAATCTAAGTCCCAAAAACGTTAGGCTATTTATTTGTTTGAATAGCTGATCTAAACAAAATATCAATTTTAAGTACAAATATGCTATTTTGTTTGTTTATTTAAGTGTGTTTATTCTTTAGAAACACATTTCATTTTAAAAATGGCCGCACCAAGTCATTGCGTTCACACTGATAGCTGTGTTACAAATGTTACGTCATTTACCTGAATCTCTCCTGTCCAGCTGTGTCCCAAATCTGAAGTTTGATGCGTTTCCCTGGCTCTATCTCCACCAGGCGTGAAAAGAAATCCACCCCTACTGTGGGATCAGACACCTGGGCGAAGCGTCCCTCCGTGAATCGCCGAATCAAGCATGACTTTCCCACTGTCGAGTCGCCGATGACAATCAATCGAAACTGGTACAGCCATATTGCTTCCATGTCTCCCCCGGTCTGTGAAAGAGACACACACGACGTGTAGACCACAACAGTGATTTCCGGAGTAAGGCTAGACCAGGCTACAAACCCTGATCACCCCCACCCCACCATTCCTTCCTGGGAGAGCGGTGTCTCAGAATTTAAAAGAGGTCTGAATGGTAGAGAGAACACCGCTACTCTTTGTGCTGTTTGCCGTCACGTTCCACCCAGCAAGCTGCATTACAAGAGAAAGTATCTTCGGCGATTTAAATGGTTTCTACCATTAAGCTACCACCTTTCATTCCATGCGCGTTGTCTCTCTATGACTGTAAGACAGAAAAATGATAAACGCAAGTAGTCTACATTATATTATAGTCTGTATGCTTTGAAAACACCTTAAACGGCTTTTTCCATAAAGGAGATAGCCCAATTAAATGCAGCCTACACAAACACTCGAATTCACATTGGCGCTACAGATCATATAGGCCAACCCCAAATATTAATTAGACTAAGCCATAGCGACGATGTGAACAAAATATACTCCGTTATGCTATACATCATATGTTAAAATCGCAGAGGAATATGCTACAATCCAAACTGTTATATGTCTTAATTTTGCACTCGTCATGAATAATGACAACAACACTGCTGAAGCTACAAATAGGGGGATTTCTCGCACGGGTCATTAAATAAACATTGCCATTATTTTTTCAGTAACTTCCGATTCATGCTTAGGCCAAGGTTGTTTACCAGAGCTGTGTTTGCGTTCACTCCAGCAACCGTTGTCTCCCATGGTATAGGCTTGTGACAACTACCGCCCCTCTCTTTCGCCAGCGAGAATAATACAGTAGGCTTCGCTATGCAAACACTGCCGTATTCAACTCCCTATTGAATACTTTAGCTCTATTGTCTCATACCGGACATAACTGGGTAGCTAAAGACAGGCGGGTGCCGATACTGTACATAGCTTAAACCCAAAGCCTTTGAAGACTCGCTAATAATGATAACATTTTATTTTCTTAAATAAAAAAATAAAAAAACTGGGTTTCGAAAACGCCAAGGTCAGTTGGCCTCCATTTTGCACATATCGGAAGAACCCAGATCATTTCACGAGAGCAGTTGTTTACATATGGAAAATGATAAATATCTAGGCTCTCTTTTTCCATTATTGTATAGCCTACTTCTGGCAACACTCGAATAAACTACCCCTCTGGCCCATTCAAGGCGATAAGGAACTTTAAAAAACCTAACGCTAAATCATGTTTTTCAGACAGTTATAAATGTATAGTCATTCAACTCACAAATTATTCTTAAACAATAAATATTCACGAAATTCAGAGAACGATTTAACCGAAGCAGTTGGATACAACTACGAAAACATGAATAAGGATAGAAATTTGTGCTTACGGTATTCGGTTGTGCTTCTCAGAGGATGGGTACAGCTAACTCCATGGTGCTAAAGATAGACTATGGTATTTCCGTTTGAAAATTCACACCAGAATAATGACAATAGGCAAAACATAAGCTTACTCAAATACTGTTTTTCCAGGAGGTGAAATCCAGCAACTATCGGGAAAACTTGGTTTAAAATAACAATAAACAAGGAGGAGCAAATTACACCGCCTTCCTGATGAATTCCGGTTTATTGAAAACGAAATGATTTAGGCAAGGATATTGTTCGTTGCAATTCTGTAATGTCGATGCGAAATATTTTATAAATATTCAATATATTGAGTTCTAATGTTAACATTTAATGCCTTTTTCCATGTCCTTTTAAGTTAATGTTTTAAGAATGGAGAAATGTTTAAAAAATTGCTGATGAAATGGCAGCAACATCATCAGCATCATATAGCCTGACTCATCCCGCATCAGTACCATCGCCGTAAAAACCTTAATAGAAGCGCCAAGATATCTTTTCTTATAACTACAGGCACCACCACTTGTTTGGCTGTCGCTACCGTAATGATTGTTGTAAACAATTTATAAAATTCAGAACGGCAATGCGGTCCTCTGATCCGCATCGACAGTAACAACAAAAACAACTGAGAGGTTGTTTGGGAACATCTGAGTTTTATGTCAGTGTAGTTTCTAAGCGTTTCTATCACTTTAGTGGAAGCGTGATTAATAAACATGACATTGTTTGTTTGATTGCTGCAATAACATGGAACAAAATGGCAATACATTTAGCAAACACTCTTATCCAGAAAAAGTTACGCAACTTTCGGCATGTTTTAGACTGTATCCGTTTTACAGCCAAATTATATACACTGAAGCTAGTTAGGTTAAGTACCTTGCTCAGCAGCGTAATAGCAGTGGCTTATCTGGGAATCAAACCCGCAACCTCTAAGTAACACTATAAAAGATTTCTATAGTTTTCACCAAGCCCATGGAGAGTCAGTGATTCGGTCAATTTTTTTCAACAGTTTCTTAAATTTGATTTCTTGTTAACAACACAATAATAGTTCATAATGCATTGTAAATGTCATTCCCAAGCATTGATCTGATCTAAAGGGTAAGGGTTCAGCTAGAATTATGGTGTGCAGTGTTTGTGATAAAGAATAATTATTGGACTTTACCTTTCTCTTAAAATAGCTGGTTAATAGTGGTCTAGGCTGCTGTATCAGTGAGCAAGATCTTTAACATGATTTTCTCCAGCCATTTTTTAAGGTTTTTTCTTCATGGTCCTGATCAAATAGTGCTTATTATCTTTCATATTCTCCTGCTTACCTCTGTACAAGTGTGCTCTGACAACGTTATTACACATTCATTAATTATTCATACTTATACATAGCAACTGTCCAAATGTCCATCATAACATGATACATAACATGTATATATGTAATTATATGAGTTGCAAGACCAAGGAAACAGCAAATCATACATGTAAACAGCAGCAACAATAGTAGAAGAATCTTTCCTAAATATATTACACATATTACAAAGTGGCTTTTATAGCGCAAAAGGATATATGACAATATCTCAATGGGAACACAAAGGCCCCTGGCATTTCAAATGAGCAGAAACCCAGTTGCCAGCTATTTTTTGTTCTCAGGACATTCCTGAAATCTTGGGAAAGTTATATGTTCACAGTGCATACAATACATTTGTTGCTTTTTCTATATTTCTCTTCAACATTATTTTTAAGACACAAGGAATACTGTAGGAAGAGCTTACAGATGTTATTCAGTATTGTTAGGCAAGTTAAAAGTAATTTTTGGTTGTGGATGGTTATTTCCATTAATTCTATCAAAAGTATGATTTAAGAGAGCAATATTATATGCCATTTCAGAACTTCTGACAATTTCAAAACATTCTTAAAATGTATTTGGCACATATCTTCCATGATGTTTTTTCATGACTAAATTATAACCATCAGGTGATCAGGTTGCCAGGTAGCTTGCATCTGGAATCTCTTGAATGTTGTTTGACTTTGACATGACATGTTTTGAATAAATAAAATGTTCTAAGACCCGGATGGTTTTCATCATAACATTACCTCACAGTGAAGTCATACTGAAATCTTCCCCAAGTTTCTGGAACCATTTTGTGGTGTCGGGGAATGGTGTGACTTGTGTTGCCATGTACTGTAAAAGTGTGGTGCAGACACACAGTGCTTCTTCCTGTGTGCACAAGCACGTGTGTTTGTGCTTTAGTTGGGTTTGTCTGGATGCGTCTGTGGAATATGTGAACACAGCCATTGCATCTCTATGCTAAATGTTTCTACATTCACCAAAAAGACAGTGATGCTTTGAAGAACTAAGGTTGTCCTACTGTTTTATTTTATGATTTGTTGGGCCTTATATCAGATCTGTTTTAAAATTTAAGTTTGATCTCTTATAAAAAACAAAATATTTTAAACAAAATTCACAAAACGCATATTTGAATGTATTTTTGTATTGATAAAATGAAATACAAAAATATATTTTTAAAACCAATTCAGTGGTTCTCAAACAGTTAATGAGTCTAAAATTTCATTTGTTGTAGTCAAACATATTAGAACTACTTTATAAATGTATTAATATTTGCATAATTTGCTTTTAAGTGATTCCATTAATTTTTTATGGAATGTGTACACAAATATTTTTGAAAAGTCAGTATTAAAATATTTTCAGTTCTTTAAAAATTTAATTAAATTTAAAAAACTTTTTTTACAAACAGCATTTTTAAACTGTCTTTATCAAAGGTGTGGCCTGTGTGTGTTTATGGTTCCTGTAGGGCTCATTTTGACTTTACTGTTGGGGTGTAGGAGCTGAATTATGTGGAATGTGGAATGATGTATGTGTGCTCATATACATGTGCTAGTATGCAAGTTTATGTGCTTTTTTAAGTGCTTTTTTTTTTTTTAGAGTCGACAAGGCTGTCTGCCTTTTTAACTGTAGCAAGCAAAGATACGTGCGAGTATTTAATATTCCAAACGGATTTACTAAAAATATTGCCCTCAGTTTGTGAAGGAGCATTTGTTATTTGAGACTTGCTTGTATGTCCATGCAATGTTCTGCGTGGAGGACACACTTCATTACGCATGTCTCCCACACACTGTGCTCTTAAGTCCCTGCATTTTCCCAGTGTCTCATAATTTCAGGTCTTGCAGCTGCCTCGGGCTAAAAATACACAATGCCACTTATTAAGAGAAAAGGGAACGAGTAGCTTGGCAGCTGCATGCCTGTGCTAACGATTCAAACCTAAAACCTCGTTAGCCGGAATTATCATCGCAACATAATTCGCTGAAAAGTAAATGAGTGTGCAACTCCGCAGCTTTGACCCGAAGTATGTGTATTTAAAATTTATTTTTAAAATGATTTTCTCCCCAGTATGTAATTTCCAATTGTACCTCCCAGTGACAGCTGTACCACCCACACCCCTTCAGAAGCATCGCAGCTGAAGTGCTTGCAGGCTGACATACTCACCAACCGGCCAGAGATTTTCATTTGGCAAATGCTTTGGACCAGGCCAAGGCCATTGTACCAAACAACGCCAGAGAGTGCAAATAGCCCGTGTAATCCAAGCACCAGAACTGGGTAATTGAAATTGAAAAGCTGAGCAATTGTTCACAGCTCATCCAAGACTAATACCCCCCAGGGTTTTAGGCACGGAGTCCCGCCCAGCCCAATGCACCCTGTATTCCAGCCCCCCAAAACGAATATCATAACATGAGGACATGTTTTTGACACACCCACTTTTTACTTGCCCCAGAAGTTACATCTTTGCAAATGGTTGGCATGAACTGATATTTGTTGTGAATTAACAAGACTTGTGGGCAATGTAATGACACAAATAATCATTTATCTTGTCTCTCTAAATAAATAAAAATTTAAATTTTTTCACAAATCATTAAAACAAGGGAGAATTTTGTGGATCACTCACTGGTGTTATAAATTACAAGGGGAGGCAGTTAATAGAATAAACTTTCCTGCTTCTAATTGAAAATTCCACGCTTCTTATTGCTTACAATTTCGTCATGGCAATTTACAATGGCTATCAGTGTGGAAGATGAAAAGCATTTACAAGAATACCTGCAAAATATATGGTTTATTGCAGTGTACAGGAGTTTATACCACATTATATTCATGCAGACTACTCTTTTTCTCTACAATTTTGGGATGTCCAGTTATATTTAAGTTCATCCCATAACAGCAATATCCTCTGTAAATTCATGACTTGGCCACCACTTAGCCTTGTCAGACTCAATCTTATGGTGCTTGGTCAAGGTGACACTCTGATGTAGTGTGATCTTATGTAGGTGTGGCTCCAACTGGAGGCAGTGATTCAAGCCAGCTGGACCATTGACCTATGAGACTTGCTATAACACCTTGCAACCACTCACAAAATGGCTTTCTAGACTCCCAAGACAGAGAGGGTCTGGCATCCAGGCTGTCTCACTCTGCAATCAACCATCTGAACTGCCCAGAGATTGTCCGAGTGGTCAGTGCAATTTCTGCAGCTGGTGCAGGCACAAAATACGCTATTGATCAACCAGGGTTGCTATTTTGCAATAGACCACCTTTCCTGGGGACTCAGGCTGAAGGGGAACTGATATGAGGAGTTCCTGCACCAAGGTCTAGCACTGGGGTGCCAAATCTTATCAGAAAAGCCTGGCAATAAGACAGCTGGTTGAAATAATTAACAAATCATAATCTTCAAGCAAGACCATGATAAGTAGAATGAGATGTCTTATCTTATGGAGGACTAGAACAAATACCTGCAACCACACTGGTTCTTTTGGATAAGATTGGAAACCCCTGATCTAGCACTTTGGCTGGACATTATGGATCTGTTTTTGGGGCAATTACATGTTTTCACTGACATCTAGGGGTTCAAATAACCTCATATTTGAAGCAAATACTAGACAATGCAGGGACTTCTGGGATTTTTGCCATTATATTTGGTGAGAGCAAAATAGAGTCTTCCATTCTAGTTCAAATAGGCTACATTTACAGCATATTGCAGTGTCGTCTGGTTTTCGGAATGGTGGCTTTGATTCAAATATATCCATCCACTGTTATATTACAACATCAGTGCCAGTGCACCAAGTTGTTATTTCCTTACACAGATTTTAAACATGTTTACACAATAGGCCATTTCAATTTCAAAAGTCCTTTCAATTCTTCTAATTGTCGTACATTCCCTAGGAGGACCCGAGACCAAATATAATGAGACCGTATCAAAGGGACTAAACAGAGAAAGAGGTTTGATTGTGGTCGCGGACGCGTGCTGCCTCATTGTAAAGTCGCGAGTTGGCTTAACCAAGTGAAGCGCAAAATCAAACGGGTTTTTCCTTACATATTTTGAAAAGCTCGACAGGAGATCACTGGAAGATACTGAGATTATTGTAATTGTTTGTTGTTTAATATACTATGTTCAGATTTAAATTTACTGCTTATTTCGGTGTGATTTTAAGACTAAAGTCTTGTCTCGATTGCACGACGCTATTGAGACAAAAGGGAAGGTGTTTTTGATCAAGCAATGCTGTCCATTCTGTCTTGAGGCAAGAAAATGTTAAACAGAAGAAGGGAAGACTGTAGGGTTCAGGTCGAGGGGAGAGGAAATTACTAGAGAAATCCTGTGTTGAAAATCCGCTGCTTTTCTGAAGTAAGTGATCGGAGTTATTTAATATGTAATATTGCACTTGCCTTAATTTGTATATGTGCTTATGTTTACGTACATATACGTTCGTGCATTTGCATTTTCTTCGTTTAATAAAAACATGAATACACTCATACTCGAAAGAAAATACATTTGTGCGAACTAAACCAGAAACGTTACCCATATTGGGTAATATGGGCAGGTGCCGAAAATGAACATTGACTTGATATTCATTGAGCCACCACTAAGGGGCGATAAATTGTCGTTGATGGTATGCCTCATTTGTGACATTTATCAGAACGCTAATTTTAAATATATGTATGTCCCCAGGGTGAAAGCGCCTTCCCATGATGCTTTTAACTGCCGTGGTCATATTCTGTCTGCTTAGCAGTCTGCCGCTCAAGTCAGGTAATGCTTAGATCCAAGCGTATTCGAGGCACAACATTTTCATATTTGTGGTGGCTAAATAAGCGCTCCTAACTGTCGATTCACATTACATGAATGGTTTTTTTGTTTCTTTTCAATTTCTTCCAATAAACAAATTAGGGACTGGGTAGGAAGAAAGACATGAAAGCTGTCGAGCGCACTCTTGGGGAAGAAAACAAAAAAACTAAATGAGTGGAAAATAGACGTGTGCCTGCCAAATAGCACACAGGTTTTGATTGCATGCACTCCCCATTTCATCTTAATGGAGTTTTGTTCTCTGCTCTCATTCCAGCACAAATTGTGGGAGAACCTTCTGTAATTGATGGAAGTAAATTTCCTGTGCGGCTGCCAGACACACCTGGACAATCGTACCTCAGCCTGGTCTTGTTAGCGCTGACAGCGGGCCTTTCGGGCAGTGTTTACATCTGTGTGATGCGATACATCTGCACCGGCTGCTGCAAGCCCATTGTCGTGGGTCCGCATACTGAAAACCTCACCGGAGAAGTGTAACAAGACTGGTGTGTCTAGTTTGGCTTAAATATGACAAAATCCAGGAATCACGGTCAATTCCAATTCAGTTCAATCAGTTTAAGTAATGAATTGAAAAATTACCCACCAAATTCTATGGGCATTTATCAATTATTTATAATTGCAATGGAATTCCTCGCAAGAATATAATTGACTGGACTGAAATGGAATCAAAATTAAGGTGCTTTATCAATTTTATAATTATTTCCCAAAGATTTTCATTTCATGTAGCCCGCGAGCAGTTATGTGACACTTAATATAATAGTAATAACCCCATACCACACCATTCATGGAGACCTAAATCAAATGCTGTGACTTGCATACCACTTTGACTGGTGATTAATTTCAGTTGTGTTTTATGATGATTATTACTGACAATTGTTGAATTGTTTCAGTAATTGTGATTTACACAAGGCTACCTGCAGTTGTACATTTCCGTTGTGCATGATAACACACTCTGTACACGCTCTGTAACATGCATCTAAGTGTCTAACTAAGTAAGTGGTAAATAATTTATTATCAATGTGAATTGCCGTGGGTGCAAGTAAAACAATGTCATTACAAAAGGCAAATCTCTACATATTGTAAATATATATTTTGATGTTGATTGAAGAAAAGAGTGAACTGTCTCTGAATTAATAGCCATTGTATGTTATGTAAAGAGCAATCATTGTGTAGACCCAACTTATAAATGCATTTAATATATTTGTAAGTTGATAAATTAACAACAATTATAATTATATAACTTAATTCCGGTGTTCTAAAAACGGAATATGGTATTAAATATTTTGAGTTCTCTTTTGTGTTTTACCTACACGTGTTTAAATAAGTATGAAAAAAAAGAGTATCTATGATGAAAGGGACTGGGCTGAGTAAATCATGAGGAGCAATGTGGAATCTGCCACATCTTCTTTTAGAAATGATGTGACTTCCTGCTCATATGGAGTTCAGCTTCTGTTGCCATGGTCTTCCAGTTGCCATGGAGATTGTTTTGATGTTGTGCCACTAGATGGGGCTATCTTCTTTCCATTCTTATGTGCAGTGACTGTTAATGCTCTGGGATTCAGGTTGAAGAACCGACTGATTCAAATTACAACATTTTTATCCCTAGGAATGTAGCATAAGATACATATGTGTTTGGAAACACTTTCAGATATTCATAAATGTAATTTTATAATAAATATCTGCCAGTTCCAATTTGTGAATTTCCTGTTCCTGTCTCTTCTGCACTAGTCTGCACTAGGTACAAATGTGAAGAAATAATACTCTGACTTTTCATAATTGCATTTTAAGACCAATTATATCTAACTTGGACTGAAAGGCATGTGCTGTGTAAATTGTAACAATTTCAACTATAAAGTTAGTTTAGTAAAATTCTGCAAAATGTTGTGTAAAAATATTTATTTCCTTTATAATATAATATGTAAAATGCAAAAGTAAAAAATGCACTTAATGACCCCTTCCTACTTGTCAGGGTGTAAACGCATTTGTATGTGTGTGTACCTGTGTGTGTGTGTGTGTGTGTCTGTGTGTTGCATCTGCATTCACACATGTGCACCAGATGTTAACAACATAGTTCACAGGTGTTAAGAATGTCTTTTTTTAAAGAACACATCTGTTTCTTCTCTCTTCCTGATCATATCTTAAAAGTGCAGCTCTCTTTCTCAAATGTTCCTTTAATTGGTGTTCTGTACAGTTATAAGACTGACAGTTCTGAGGGAAACCTTTGATCTGACTTTGATCTGATGTATCAAGAGGCTCCAAGGTTAAAATATAATTTGAACTGACTTAGTATTTTATTTTAATATTTTACATAAATATTAACAATTTGAGGGATGACTAACTAAGCAAGGAAGCTAAAAGAGCTTTCTGGTTACCTTTGTCTTGTTGACTGAGAATATGGATTGCCACTATAATTGCAGTATGTTGTGTGCAGAATCATGTGGGGGGGGGGGGGGGGGGGGGGGCATATTTTTCTCAGTGAAGTGTTTAGGCTGTTTTATACAGGAATGTATTATATACTCCCATCCACAAAGGTACCCGCTTCTGAAGTGGTTTGTAAGCAGCAGAGCAAAACGTTTTGTTCCTACGGATGACCTGAATGGCATATAATTGAGTGTGTAATTTCTTGTTTCAGGATATGTCTTTTTTTGAGAATAAGAAAGTACTGTTTTATAAATACCATGAATACTGAGATAATCCCTACACCAAGACTCATGGTTGCGGTTAAGGAATTTCACATCCCAGTTTTTTTTTTCAATAAACGAATAAACACATTTTTTTTATTTATTTTGGTCTGTACGCCACAATTTTAGATTTGTAATCAAACAATCCACATTTGGTTAAAGTGCCGATTCTCAGGTTTGATTAAATATTTCAATACATGTAGAAATTATACAACACTTTTTATGCATAGTCCTCCCATTTCAGGGCACCATATTGTTTGGAACAAATGTCTTCAAATTTGTTTCTGATTAGTCAGGTGTGTTTGATTTCTTTCTTGCTGCAGGTATAAGAGAGCTTTTAGCATCTGGTCTTGATTCTAGGCTTTTGATTGCCTTGGGAGTCTGCTATTGGCGTTTGTCAAAGTTGTCAGAGTTATGCCAGTGAAAGCTGAGAAATATGAAAACAAAAAAAAACTGTCAGAGACATAGGCCAAATCTTAGACATACCAGAATAGATTGTTTGGAATATCATTAAGAAGACAGAGAGCACTGGTGAGCTCAGTAATCATTAAGGGCCTGGTAGGCCTGGGAAGACCTCTACAGTTGATGACTTAAGAATTCTCACCATAATAAAGAAAAACCCCTAAACACCTGTATGACAGATCAGAAACACTCTTCATGAAGCAGGCCTGAATGTGTTAGTATACTGTCCTCGAAAGACTTCACGAACAGAGTGATGGGAAGAAAAAGGTGTGGAGGCCAAAAGGAACTTGTCCAAGATCTAAAGCACCCCCGTCATCTGTGAAACATGGTGGTGAGGGTGTTATGGTTTGGCCATTTAAGCCACAGGTACCGGTTCATTTATCTTCATTGATGATGTAACTGCAGACAGCAGCAGCAGAATTCATTCTGAAGTATACAGAAGAATCTTATCTGCTCAATGTCAAGCCTCCAGTACCTCCAACCTCATTTAATCGAGCTTCATCCTACAGCACGACAAAGATCCCAGACATGGTGCATACGAGGATATGTAAAAAAAAGTGCTGTCAATTAGAATGTGCACTTTAACCACATGTGAATTGTTTGATTATGAATCTAAAACCATGGAGTACAGAGCCAAATCAAGAAGCACTATGTCCTGGTCCCAAACATTGTGGAGCTATATGTATACAAACACACGCACACACACACACACATATATTTATGTATATATGGAGAAAATACACACAGTATATTAAGGAAAATGTAACGTTTTCTCGGGTAAAAGTTTTTAAAAAGTATACAGCTTATTCCGTTTGCATATGATTACCGATGCATTCTGGTTTCTCTGACACACAATGTTCTGTAATGTACTGTAGTATGAGCGGTCAATCAAGGACATGCTGGTTTGAGAATATTGCAGTACGACCTTAAAATATGTGTGACTGACTACGTTCTCCTAGTATCGGCGTCATTGTCACATTTAGCAATCTGCGCCATAATAAATAATAATGTGTGATATTACATCGGTAAAAATAATTGTGCTAACTTCACTGTCTCATATTATATGCACGTCTGTGTTTTATGGAATTACTCATGCTCAGGCATTATTTTCGTTGTGCATTTCCACCTTAATTCCCACCCCACACACTCGTTCCTGCCCAGTCAACCCCTCCTCTGATCACCTGACTGCTGCGCAGCCATTTTGTCTGGAGTAATACATTCGGAAATAAACCGGAATCGCAAGAAGCCGACAGGGAGAAGGAGAGGGAGAAGAAGTGAAGCAATTTACCGTCAAAAATGGACGGAACAATTTAGTATGTAATTCTAAGGGGTGGTTCAACTGGACAGATATTTTTAAAAAAAGAACTTATGTTGTCGGTCCTGACAAGAGACAGTAAGCCGAAAAGTACTAACGTTAGGCTATCAAACCTGAACTGACAGTGCCTGGATAGCAAAGTTAGCTAGCTAGCTGACGTTAGGTCGTAACGTTAACTGTTAGTCTAGCGTTATTAACATTTTAGCACAGTCTGCCGAGCCAGATAGCACTGGCATGTTATTTTACGCTGAAACAACCGTGTTAAAAAGCCAAAACCCTTTGCGTCCTCGCCGGTTAGTAAGCTGAGTTTGAATCCAACTAGTCTACCTAGCTAGCGGGAAAGTCTCAAGTAGCAAGCTAATTAGCTAACTTGCCTAACATAGGTTATTGTACTCTATAGCGTCAAACCTGGTTTGGGAACGTATAACGTTATAAAGCAAGTAAACATTTTGTGATTAATTTTCTTGTTAATGCACGAAATCTGTACGTGTAATAAATTAACAAACTAACAGTTAAAGCAGCTTGTTAAGTTGTCTAGCCTCTCTGTTATCTCGCTGGTCTTCGTATGTGAGGTAAGGCTAGGTAACATTAGGTAGCTAGCTAGTAAGTTAGCCATGTCATTTGAGCTGAATACCTGTGTTGCGTTTTGTTGTGATTTGTCAGCTCATAAGGTAGCTTGCTAGCCAGCCAGCAAACGGACTTTGCTTGCTTGCCAGATAGCCGGTAGTATTTCTTGACAGCTCTTCACTTTTCAAGGTTGCTCGGTATCTAGCCAGACAACCATGCACATTTGCTGTAAGGTGACTGTCATTTTTGGTTTGCAAACTAGAGTGCGAGACTTGTTCCTGGTTGAAATCGCTTAACGTTAGCTAGCTAACTTCAACGTTACATAGCTAGTTAAGGTTAACTACTTAGTTACGTTTTATAGTTTTGATTTTTTTTCATTATTTTTAACGGACCATAGTTAAGTAGTAAAGATCCGTTATTTAATTTTGCGTGGATAGGTTTTTGGTTTACTTGGACGTTAACCCCATGACTAGCTGCTCTAGCTAGCTGGCTAGCTAGACTCTGCATTCACCGTATGTTTTCTCGCATCTTTTGCGTTTCAGTGTATGTTTTTATTTTCCGTCAGGTAACGTTATTTTACACAAAAATATCCACCAGGTGAGAAATTATTTAAGATCAAGTGTAGCTAGATAACTAGCTAGCAGCGTTAATCAACATGTCGGGGCAGAGTATCACCGATCGGATCGCAGCGGCTCAGCACAGCATGACTGGATCGGCTATCAGCAAAGCAGTGTGCAAGGCTACGACACATGAAGTCAGCGGACCCAAAAAGAAACATCTGGATTGTAAGTAACGCCAGCTAGCTCCCTAGTTCTGTCAGCTAGCTTGCAAATAAAGATGTAGCTGTATATACAATTTTTGTGCTGGTTTGCAACATTATTTATTCATCAGTCTTACGCGCCGCTGCGTAATAAGCACCAAATGTGTGTGAATGTCGTGTGCATATCTGTATCTGGACCCGGATTTTCGGTGAATAACATATCTACTGCCAGGAGGCTACGAAGCCTTCGTCAGCCGTCAGTCATCATCTGGCTCGCGACCTTTATTATAGGCTAGTATTAGAGAAAGGCAGATACGTCCCTTTTACTCCCTTAAATTTTTAAACGAAGTTCTTGACTGCTGGCCACACTACCTACTGCCTGACAAGAATTCCCCGGTTGTGTGTTCGTACAGTAAGCCTCACAAATAAGTGTTATTATGCCTGACTCCAAAAACAAAGATGATGGTATGCTGTGGGCTTGCTGTTCAGCCTGTGATGTCACGTTTAAAGGACTACAACTGAACTTTTCGTGAGTCAAGACTGACGAACTTGGAAACTAGACAGGACTGGTCAGGGAATTGTACGACTGCACATGCTTAGAGTAGTGACATTGCATAACCATCCCATAAAATTAAGAAACAAAATGTGTATTTTGCTGCCCTGCAGTTTCACAACAAAGTTGTGCAACTAGTTTTTTTATTTGCTAGTTCTGACATTCTCTAGGCACAGAACCTCTTAATATTGCATGCAGTGACAATGAAGTTGCACCATTGCTTTTGGCCATGCTGGGGGCATATAGATAAAATATAAATGTAAATTATTATGATGAGTTCACCCCATTTTAGACCTCATTGGGCTCTAAGCCTTACTGTTATGAAAACTCCACAAAACTGATTTCTGCACCAGAAGACAAACATCTTTCCAGTCGTAAAATAAGGAATGGACTGGATCAGTTGAAAATTGGCAGTAATGGAGTTTTGAGTTTGAATTGCATTAATGGTGCATTTCTGGTGTGACTATTCTGAGAGTTCATTCTTTTCATTAACTTATTATTTGGCAGGTGTATGTAATAGCCTTTTCTCTCTCTACTGCTTTTTTTTTGAAGTGTTGTCATGGCTTCCATTCAGCATAAAACAGCCAGCTGGTTGTTAAGGGCCAATTTTCCACCATGCTTACAATTTGCCTGGCTTACCCATATTAACCTATTGAATTGGTAACCAGCACAAAAAAAGCAACAGAACAGTGTATATTTAGCCCTGTAACCAAAATGCCACAGGCTTGACCCTGAACTGTGTCACAAACTGGCTTTGATTGACTGATAGGAGCCTGCAGAGGCTGGGCATGGTTTGTCTTGTCCCATCAAGGAGAGGGTGTTTTTTGAGAATGCTTGGGTTCCTTTCGGTACTGCAGCATTAACTCCAGTCCAGCCGTGCACCTGGCTCCCACAAGGTACAAATTATCATTGTGAGAGAGAAGCCTGATCTACACTAGCTCTCCTGTAGTACTGTGTAACCTTTAGTGTGGAGAGTAGTTGCAGGCAGAAGTGCCTCAGAGTGCTTTAGCCGGGCATCTGCTACAGTGTTCCTTGTGCTGGGTGCAGGTGGCAAATCAGTCCCTCAAGACTCTCAATTGTCAATTCAGAATTGTGTATTTGGGGGGATAGGGGTGGAGGAGAGGGGGAGGGGAGTTTGGAAAAAAATTGCATCAAATTATCTATTGCCAGCAGGCCACTTGTCAGATGTGCCAATATTCATTTTTGGTAGGGCAGGCGACACTTATTTTAGTTATGACTCATTTATGGCTGTGTTTCCATCATTAAAGCATTGATGCTTGCATGGCACCAGATCGTCCCCTGAGTACTCTGTTCCACAGGAGCCAGAAGAATGAAGCCAAGGGTCCTGACAGATTTAGAGGCAGTGGGATGTGAAAGGAGGATGCTTTCTGAATGTGTGTGTGTGTGTGTGTGTGTTTCTGTGTGTGTGCGTTTGTCTGTGTGTGTGTGTGTGTGTGTGTGCGTGCGTGTGCGCGTGCGCGTGTTTGCTGAATCTCTGGTTACAGTGTGGCCTGCGGTTTTTAAAGGTTGTGGTTTTTAAGGGCCTTGGGACCGGTGGAGCAGAGGCTGCTCAAGCCTGCTGTAATTAGGCTACTCCTCCGCTTCTTCATATTGCTAGCCTGATTTGAACAGCTGTTGGTCTTTCTTACACTTTACTGAGGTAAATAGTTGTAATGAACAGACCTTCAAATTAATTAAGCTCACTTGACTATTAACAGTCTTGTCCTTTGAAAGAGCAGCTTGAGCCTTAGACTTGGAATGAGCAGAAGTCTATTTGATTTGAATGGTATTGTCAGCTTGGCATCCTTAGCTGCCGTGCACCTGAGGCACAGCCACAGTTATCACATCTCATTTGAATCACATGAACTTATATTGCAGGTTAAGGACTGGACAGCTTTTGAATTTTAACTGTTGGGGTTGAACGGTGTAACGTTGTTAAGTGTATTTCATCCATTGCTTTTGACAGTAATTTGGTGTCTGTGGTACCAGCACCTGTTGGTCTATGATGGCAGATAACCTTCTACCTTCAGGTCTTGACTGCAGTGTTAATCTTCCAGGTGCACAGGACCGTTGGTTTTCATGTGCCCATCTGGATGTATTTATAGCTGTGGCAGGAGCATTTGGCGGATGCTGACTGTTGCCTAACTTTGAGTGGCCTCTCATTCCATGTCTGCTGGCGCTTGGTATAGTGGGCTATAGTCTGGCGTAATGATCAGGAGACAATAAGTCAAGGGTCACAAATTTGATTCCCAGATGGGCCATTACCATGGTACCCTTAATCAAAGGTACCGAACTAGAATAGCTTATGTAAATATCCAGGTGTATAAATGGATTGTATGAAAAACAATGTAAGTGTGAAAGTCGCTCTGGATAAGAGCGTCTGCTATGTACAAATGTGAAGTATATGCTCTGGGCGGCTTGCCTGTTTGAATTCAGCACGCAGGATGGAAGTCTCTGTCCGAGCCGCCTGATAGGCAGTGCAGTGTTTGCATCGTGCAGTCTGTGTGGGGAGAGGCCCTCGGCTCACAGGAGATAGAATCTCCAGGTGATTTCCCTGTTGGGTATTTCCATTTGTCAGTTTGTTTTTAATCGAGACGCGAAGGGTATGAGTCGAGTTCAATTAGCAGCACGAGCGCCGTCTGTCTGATCGTCACGGCGACTCAAGGTGAGAGAGGTAGATTTTGGGAAGGTGGATCCTGTGGAAATCCCTCTGGGCCGTGTTAATTTCGGCTCCCCCCCCCCCCCCCCTCGTCGTGAGGCTGAAGAGTGGAGGAGGCGGCTCAGGAATGTCACCCTGATATTTGCGTAATTGTCCCTGTCACGCTGTACAAAACAGCCGAGGCGTCGGGTTGACGGAGGGGAGCTCAGAGAGGAAATGGGTGTGGCGTGCGTCAGACGTTCAGTGGCCATCTTTGATCCTCGTGTTTGTCCTCAGAGTAACCCAGCACCTTTGAAGATGTTGTTTTTTGACAACCAAGGTAAAAAAAAAAAACCTTCCCTTCTACTAAGCCTCAGAAAAACTATTAGGTTTGGCGGATTGCTGATTGAAGTTCCGCTCGCTGGAAGTGAAAGGAAGCGTCGCGTGGCTTCCTGTCGGTCATCCAGGTTATCTCTTCACATGATACATCCTGTCATATATTTTTCATCAGCGCGAGTGGCTCTGTGGCCAGCGCAAAGTCCAAAAACAGCAGCCCCCTCGCAAATAGATGTGCGGGACCTCAGAAGGCCCCAGATGCAACTCCAACAGCTTATCCTCTGATCACAGCGGTGTGTTATCTCTGCGGCGGCCTCATTCCCCCGTACGGTGCCAGCAGATTATTTACACTCGCCAGATACTCCACTCCAGCATTCCTTTCATCCGCCTTGCTTCTGAATGACAGGAGGCCCCCGGTTGGCAACGGGAGTGTCCGGTGCTGCATTACTGTACAGAACCTTCATTGTCACACTGTTGTACATGGCTGTGCCCCATAGTTAGTCTTTAGAATGTTGCTGTTGTTTGTTTCAGGGTCAAAGTTAGGGAAACGGGTCTTCCATTGCTGAGAATACCGAGTTGAGTCTCGAGTTAAGCCTAAAGAATCTCGTGGTGCTGCTAGTGCATTGCCGAGCGGTCTGACGTGGAAACTGGGAGCCTTGCAGAACCAGAATGGCGATGGCATTCCTGTGTAATGGTTGCAGTGTCATACAGGCGTGTGGCACTGTACTCGCTCTTCACGTGAAAGTTTCTGGGCCAGGGCAGGTGGTCAGGCCAGGTTCTGACTCTTTGTTTTAGGTGTAATTAGTGTGCTTTTCCTGGGCGTAGCGCAGAGAGGTTTCGGCCTTGGGTAGGTTTTGACTCTTACCTGCTGCGTTTGGGGCCACGTGGGGTTGCTCTGCCCTTTGGCTCCGGGGCAGTGGGGCTCTACCAGCGGAACTGCAGCACACAGCTGGTCTGTTCATCAGTGCAACCGAGCCGGAGGTTCACTGCAAGCAGTCTGATATGGGATACAGTGGACTCGGTTGACTCTCAGTTATTTCTGAGTCTCAGGGTGCATGTTGCTAATCCATTTGCAGGTATTTTTACCGCAATTATAGATTGTAATTGGTAGTTTGAATATATGTTTCGATGCGATATGTAATTAATTTGCAGCACCTTGTTGTTCATAATCAACCATTAAAAAAGCAATTACAAAAATAAAGTTATGTCACACGTTACATACTCCTTTATTGCCTCTCTGAAAATAAAGGTTCTAATTAGCAGTTCCTCTCCAATTATCCTGCCCACCTGTGGCAATGATTTAGAGTTAAGGTATTAGAGGTTGCCATCTGCATCTACCGCCATTTCACTGGGGTGTGCTTAAACATTTGAATGTTTAGCCTTGTGTAAATTGAAGGCATTTATTTCAGGGAGTGTCGTCACGCCTGTAGTGTCAACGCTGACTTAAAAACCCCTGTGAACTATGAGCCATTCTAGGGTTTCTCAGCTGTTCGACTTTTCTGTGTGTGTGAGTTTCAAAAAAAAAAAAAAGTGTTCTCTGTGTGCATGCTAGAATGGGTAGTCTGGGGCTTGTAGTCTTAAAGTGTGTCAGAGCAGGAGTGATGATCTTGGATCAGTTTGGCCTTAGCTCATAATTGATGTAGTCAGGGGATGGACAGGGGAACCCTGATCCTAGTTATGCACTCCTTATGTAAGAAGCTGTGTGACTGTTGGCCTTGGTATCAGAGTGGTCCTGTAGAAGGTC
The DNA here is from genome assembly GCF_013347855.1 of Anguilla anguilla. NCBI lineage: Eukaryota > Metazoa > Chordata > Actinopteri > Anguilliformes > Anguillidae > Anguilla > Anguilla anguilla. Next base: position 12,722,844 of record NC_049203.1, read on the forward strand.
TGTGGGCTTGAGCTGAGCTTTCCTCCTTGGTTGGATAGAAGGGTGTCAGCTGAGCTGATCTGTTAGACTGACCTCATGGGTACCAGGGCCCTGGATGAGCCCAGAGTACCACTCGCTGGCTGGTACCGGCAGGTCCAAACACGGTGGAACAATAGGCCACTTTCACGGAGTTACCCCGCAGGCAGCCGGAGAACAAAGGGACTAACGGATGACCTCACAAGTCATCCTTGGGCTGCTGACCCAAGCGTTTGCATGACCGCGTTTGTTCGTCCCCGTGTTTGCGGTTATTCATCCTGTTTGACCTGCGTCAGAGGGCTTTGACTGCTCACTTGTTGGGACTAGATACCCAGAAAATGTATCTTCTTGTGTTTTTTTTTCTCTTTTCTTTGTCAACAATATGCTCCCTGGCGAAGCCCATCCCGTTCCCCGGCATTCAAGCATCGAAGGGAAAAATCAGCCCTGAGTAGTTGCTCAGTTTGCGGGAAGCGGGAGGTTCAGTCGTGCACTGTCAGGGTTCTGTGCATTGCTCTTGATGAAAATGTGTCACATGCTATTGTGCAAAGGGGCTCTATATTGTTCATGATTTGAGGGCATGTTCCATTTCTGGTAGCATGACTGCACTGTAACTGGCTTGTGATCAGAGATGCCCAGATTTCAGGACTTTCTTCTGCTTAAATCAACACATGCCTGCATTAAAGCAGTCTTTTGTCTTGGAGGACCCAAATAGGTTGTAGGCTTTATGTAGGCTAGACTGAAGGAAATAAGCATGGGAATGCTGTTGCAAGCAGAAAGGAGAGAACACACTTTTTTAAAAAAGCAATGTGACTGTATTTATTTTAATTTAATAACTTGCTTTTGATGAAGCTGACTGACTTCTCTTATTTCCATTTCTGCTTTCAGTGGAAAGATAAAATAGGAGCAACCTGCTTAAACTAGCCACAAGCTGAAATTGTAATTGTTAAGGAATGATTTTCAGATTCTTCTCAAATTAGATCAGAAATATGTTAATCGTCTGAATAATGATGACACTGAATGGAACATTAATATCCGCTCCAAGTGTTTTTATTTAACAGATATCGAGCTCTTCACAGTGATGTGAACCCCTATATAAAGCATGGAAACTGCACTAATTTGCAGCTGTTTTCATTATGAAGATGGATGAACCTTGAGGAGGTGGTATGGTGTGGGCGGAAGAATGGATGGTTGGATTTGAAAAGATTCTCATTTTCTCTTGTATATTTCTGTCGCCGTATCAGAACACATGGGTTTCGTGGCTATGCCTGTGCAGTATGGTAAATATAGACTCCAGGCTAATAGGCTGATATACAGTAGTTGTGCAGTGTTTCTTTTGTTTCTGTTTCATTGCCTCACTCGTGCGCTGTGTTTGTGGTTACAGACCTGATCCACTGCACCAGCGAGCTGAATGTGAGCATCCCCCAGCTGGCGGACACGCTGTTTGAGAGGACCGCCAACAGCAGCTGGGTGGTGGTCTTCAAGGCCCTCATCACCACTCACCACCTCATGATGTACGGCAACGAGGTGAGAATTCCGGAGCCTGCCGTGCCTTTCCTCCAATCACCGAGCCTGAGTGCTGACCCACCCTGCCTGTCCTCCAATCACAGCACCTGAACACTGACCAGCCCTGCTTATCCTCCAATCACAGCACCTGAGCACTGACCCTGTACTGGCCCTGCCTGTATTCTAAACACAGCGCCCGAACAATGCTCTGCGCTCCAATTGCAGAGCACTGACCAACTCGTAAACAGAGTACCGAACTGCCCTCCTGAGTGTAAACACAGTGTCCACCACGCAAGTGCTCACATTGTTATAGTGGTAGTTTATGTCCCTGCGGTTTCGTAAGGGTCAGTGAGTCACTGTAAGCTCAGCCCATGTCTTCCCTCTGTCGAGCAGATGAAACACATTGCTGATTTTGCGACCTCAGTGAGCCCTGTCATGTTTGATTCCTGTTATTCACCTTATTCTGAAATGAGGCGCTCATGTTCAGTGCCTCTTGGCCTCTCTGCTGTCCAGGATCTTCCCCCTTTGGTGTCGTCTTAATGAGCTGGAGCAGTCAGGGGGAATCTGGGGACCGGGTAGCGGTGCGCCGTGCAACATGCCCGAATCTGCCCTTCCCTTCGCAGGGTTGTAATACGCATCGCTGTCCTGGGACACAAAGGCAGGATTAATTCCTTTTATTTCAGTTTTAAAGATTGATTCAGATTGAAGAAAAAGTGGATGTTGTCAGACGGGGCACAGGATCATCCACCTTGCTGACAGTTTGATAAATCACTGCTTTGATAAATTGCTGTCCTGCTTTTGGCATTTAGTAGGAGAAAAACAGACGTTATGTGACTTGAATCTCTGGGAGCTGAAAACAAGCCAGCAACCTTTTCTGCTCAGTAACAGGGAGAAATAAAATCTATGAGAAAGTGGTATGAATCGGCATCAAAGATGGAGGTCTTCCCTGGTTTGTCCTGAAGACACAGGAGAGGGAGGCTTGCTTTCATAGGCCTGCTTGGTGGGATGGGCGCAGGCTCCCGCTGTGCAGACCAGTGGAGGGGAAACCCATTCCTCAAGGGCAAGATCTATTTTCGGTTTTTGTTTCTACGAGTTACGCGGCCGCCCAGTTGGCTAATTAACTGTGCACACCGACAGCAGTTTACTCGTAGTAGATTGGGTCACGTGGAAAACATTTCATACTGGGACTCGAGCATTATTCTTTATCCATGGGTTTATCAGTAGATGTAGCTGAAATGTCAGGTCACGTAAACGGCTGATAAAGTAATCAAGCGCCGATAAGGGGGGGTCCCAATCCCTGTGTGAGCTAACGAGACGCGGATGCCCCCGGACGGAGAGGAAGAAAGGGCAGAGGGAGCATCACAGGTCCCCACAAAGCAGGAGCCTGTCGGGTGTCCTCTACAGCCGCCTCGGTCCCAGCCCGCAGAGCCGGTCACGTTACAGGAGGGCCCCCCGGGGCCGAGCGGGGTCTGAGTAGAGGAACACGACACCCCGCCGTCCTCAGAAAGGCTGCGTTCTCTTCGCCGCGCTCATAATGACACGCGGCGTGGTTCCGCAGGCGGTTGTTAAAACGTAGACGTGGTTATCAGGGTTGTCCGGCCGCCGTTGCGCGCGGGGCAGACGCGGTCATTGTGACGCGGTTGTCGTGACGCGGTTGTCGTGACGCGGTCGTTGTGACGCGGTCGTTGTGACGCGGTCGTTGTGACGCGGTTGTTGTGACGCGGTCGTGGTGACGCGGCTGGTTGCGTGCGACGCCGTGGAGGACGCGCGCGGTGGCCTGCCCTGCGCTCTGCCGAGCCCAGCTGGCACCGGCCCGGAGGCACCAGGGAGGTGAGCGCTCGCACAGCGGGGACGATAAAAATGCTGATTATGAGAACATTATGTAATCCTTTCCCTGCTCTTATTAGTGTGTGCGTGCGTATGTGTGTGCGTGCGTGCCTTTGGGTGTGTGTGCGTACGTACGTAATGTGAGTGCGTGCGTGTGTGGGCATTGATGTGGGCATTGATGTGCGATCGCACATTCGTATGTCTGTGAGCGTATCAGGGTGCTGAGTCACCCTCCTGTTGTCCTGGATACTGATTGGAACGTTGTCACGAGTGTGACGTTGCTGGAACTGCGTTCCAGTCGACCCCCACAAAAGAAAGAGGGAAAATGAAAGTGCTGACAATGGAATGACAGAGGGCGTTTTTGCCTAACTTGGAGGATACTACAGGGTAAAATCCCAAAGCTGGGGGAATTTAAGTCGCTGGCTCTCGGATTTAGTTTCTGAAGTTGCTCAATTCCCTCGATTCAGGTTGCTGAGCTGACAGGCTGTTAACCTGGTGCTGACCGCCACTGACCCCTGAGTGACCGGGAAAGGGCAGATCTGCCTGCCTAAAGACCCGGGGACAGCACTGCGAGGCTATCATTAAGCACACTGACAGTGAGGCCTTAGAAATGGGCCCTGTATTCGGAAGGCTGCGGGAGTTAAGTTTAGGGTTCTGCTATATTGCCCTTGAGCACGATATACGTCAAATATACACTTCCTTACAAATGTACAGTATGCAAGCCTTGTGTCCATAGCAACAGTACTTTTATGAACAAACTTGGTCACTTGTCAGCGTCAGCCAGATGCATTCTTGGCGATAGGCGATAGACTGAGCCAAGATGGTGGGACAGTGATGCTGGGGGGCGTTGGTGCCAGACAGATGCATTCCTGCTGATAGCATGAAGCCTGAGCCAAGATGGCTACACGGAAAACTGGAAGGTTTGGGTGTGTGAGGTAAAGCCCAGGGAGGGAGACTTCTCACTCCTGAAGTGGAGCGCCTAGTTCGCGATAACATTCTTCTGTTTGCATGTGCTTGTGTGTGTGTGTGTGTGTGTGTGTCTATCTGTGTGCTTGTGAGGACGTCCTTAAGGGGCGTGTCAGACTGGAAGCTCTCAGATAAAACACTGGTGCCCTGTAGATAGGGCTTCCCACCCAACGGCAGTCCAGGAGTCCTGCTCTGAGATCAGACGAACATGCAACGACCAAACAAAAAGGAAAATCAGCAGATACCTGCCGGTTAAAGGCTATGACATGAAAACACACTTGCGTCATAGATTTCAACTGCCGGTTGTCATTGACTGCCGTTGGTTTGTTTTGGAACGTGCTTGAGCCAACATGGGGTGAGGCATGAAGGTTTCAGTACAGTAACCACAGAAGCTACATGCTAAGTGTGATGCAAGCACTTGACAGGCATGAAAGACACCAGAAGGTGTGTTCAGTGTAATGACAGGACAAGCCTGCATAATTGCCAGAGCTGCTATGAAAGGTGAATGGCAGTAACAGTGCCGCTGTTATTTAATTCTGCAAAGGACCGACAGCTTTCCCAAGAGCAGTATAACTTTGAATTGTGGCCAGGAGATTTGTACTAGAGTGCTATTTTTTTTCCACGTCATGACTTTGGGCTTTGAGTAATACAAAAATAATATGCCTGCTGGTGACAGATCATTAAAAACTTTTTGGGAAGAAAATGCTTTGTTTATATCGTGCTTAATCTGACAGTACTCCTTCAGGCAAAAACAAAAGCGCAGCCACAAGGTGAAAGCACGCAGGCATAAATAATTCATTTATTAAAGACGACTGAAAACGGC